>NW_025132664.1:0-1154 GCF_004010195.1 Chiloscyllium plagiosum
TGAAATAAGATCATCTTTCATTCTTGTAAAGTCTAATGTGCAATGGATCAACCTGACCATCCTTTCCTTATAAACTAAAAGCTTCATTAAACGAATCAGTTGAGGGAACCATCTCAGAACTTCTTCCAATGTAACAATATATTTTCCTCAGTAAGGAGATTAAATCTGTACACGCTACTCCAGCTGTGTTCCACGAAGATCCCTGTACAGTAGCAACGACGCGTTACCAACCTACTGTAAGGTTCCCACCCAGGTTACAGCAGTCACAGCTGTTGCGGGGAATAGAGAGCATTGTTGAAAGATCCCATTGTCCTTCTCAACTCCACCAGCATAACGGGAGGTCTGGAGAAAAATTCATGATAAAGTTGAGAAGATCGTAAATAATGTGGCAGGATAATTTCTACCATTAGTCTCCCTAGAACCAAATTCACTGAGATTTCATTGAATTCTGAATGGTGGCGCTCAGGAAGAGCAATGAGCAGAAAACATTGGTGGGAGTTATATATTAAACTGAAAGCTGCAATACAAATATTGGGCGTGTTATCAAACAGAAATTGTGATATACACGTTTGTGGGGACTGCAGTAATAATGTACTATTTAAATTGTATCTAACCTGTGTTAACTCAACTGAATGCTAATGGTGGGAAAACGGATTACATGAGCGTGTGTGAGATGGCTTGCATTATCATTATTTCGAGCACCGAGGACGAGATCAGGTTATTTAGGAATTGGTGTTCGATGAGCAGAAGAGCGAATTAAAACTTGTTGTAAACGACCCTTTGGGAACAATGACGGCAACTTTTTACTTGAGATTAGATTCCCGAAAGTATGGAAACAGGCCCTTTGGGCAAAAACGTCCACATCAACCCTCCAAAGAGTAATCCACCCAGACCAGTTTCCCTCTGATTAATACACCTATTGGCAGTTCAATATGGTCAATTCACCTGACCTGCACATCTTTGGACTGTGTGAGGAAACCGGAGCACCCGGAGGGAAACCGCACAGGCACGGGGAGAATGTGCAAACTGCACACAGACATTCACCCGAGACTGGAATCAAATAGGGGTCCCTGTTGTTAGTCAGCAGTGCTCGACATTGAAGCACAGTGCTGCTTCTATTAGTTTTCTGATGTTTGTGTACACAACAATTTTTG
>NW_025132665.1:0-1154 GCF_004010195.1 Chiloscyllium plagiosum
AGCCACATTGCTGGAGTCCTGGCAGAGTCAGACTCTACAACAGGTCTACAAGAACAAGGCCCTTTGGCCCAATGAGCCAAAGCCAGTCAAACAACCACCTCACTATTCTAATTCCATGTTCCAGTACTTGGCCCGTAGCCCTGTACACCTCGGCATTTTAGCTGCACATTGAAATACTTCATGTTATGGGAGAGCTTCTGCCTCAACCACCCTTACAGACAGTGAGTCCCAGACTGTCACCACCCTCTGGGTGAATGTGTTTCCTTATGTTCCCTCTTAACCTTTGGCCATTTACCTTTAATCTATACTCCTCTGTTCATTGATTATAACATAACCCCATGTCACCAAGTCACCCTTTATTGACACATGAACAGCCCTTGACTGTCATGCCTCATAGAGAGTCAGACACCGGAGGCTCGGGGTCTCTGACACTCAGCCTGTTTATGTCAGCGAAGATTTTCCTGGTTATATCCTGGTAACGATTTGAGCTTTTCTTGTGAAACCCAGTTAGGAATTTTAATGGCATTGAATCTCCCACACACTCCCACCTCTCTTGATGCTCACCCTTGTCTGGTTAATTCTTCCCATTTCCTTCTCTACTTTCAGGTCATTCCATTTCAGTAAAATCTGTGATATTTCCACGGAAGATGTGCATGAGAAACCGCCATAGAGAAGCTCCCAGCCCTTCAATAGGAGGAAGGCCAATGTTTGCAGCAAGCCTGGACTGTGCCCTTGTGTACCTTGTCTGTAGGATTCCATGTGATCTGTCAGTCTCCATCCCAGCCTGATAACCATCTCGGACATTGGAAGGAAATGCCCAGGGAGCAGGTTAACATGGTGCAAAAAGCCTTTCAGCTGAAGCTTCAGTGTTTGCGCTCAGTGTGCATTATCACATGCTCATTGCTCCCCTTTTACATGATAATGGAGAGTCAACTCTTGTTGATGCATTTTTTTTTAATGTGTCAGGATATTGAAAGCTGTGAGCACAGAGCTGTCACATTCACGGACAAGATGGTGCGGTCCCAAGACAGTAAATGAATGACAAGACAAATCTGTTTTGGTGGCACTAGTTGAATTTTGAGCAGGGCCCCTGAGGGAATCTCTTTAGAATGGGATCTTGACGAGCCCCCTGAAGTGGGGGTGGGGGTGGTCGG
>NW_025132666.1:0-1154 GCF_004010195.1 Chiloscyllium plagiosum
AACAATGGCTCGCAGTCTGTACTTTCTAACTCCAATCTCATAGCATCATAATTTATTTTTCCCCAATTAAATATCTTCACTCCGTAACTGCACATTTCCCTCTCCAAGGCCATGGTAAATGTGAGACAGTTGTGATCAATGTCACCAAAGTGTTATCCCATTGCGAGATCTGACACCTATCCTGGCCCATTGCCGAGCATCAAATCCAAAATGGCCTCTCCCAGCGTCGGTCTGTCATCTTACTGAGTAAGGAAACCGTCATGAACACACTTGACATAAACGGCGCAATCCAAATCATCTGCACTTGGAGGTTCTAGTCAATATTGCGAATGTTAAAATCACCCATAACAACAACCCTGCTTTATCTGCATTTTTCCAGAATCTGCCCGCCTACGAGTTCTTCAATTTCTGTTCTGCTTTTCGTGTTCTGGGGAAAACCCCAATCAGGTGGCTCTTCCCTTGCCGTGCTTAACTTCAACCCATACTGAGTCAGTAGACAAACTTTCCTCACCAATCGTAATTTCTGTAGCTGTGATACACTTTCTGATTAGCAATGCTATACCCATTCCTCTTTTTCCACCCTCCCAGTTCTTTTTAAACGTTCTAAACCCTGGAACATCATGCAACCATTCCTGCCCCTGTGAAAGCCACGTCTCCGTGATGGCCACAAGATCATATGCCCAAGTACTGATCGGTGCTCTAAATTTATCACTCTTATATTTGACACTCCTTGCATTGACGCAGGCACGTTTGAACCAATCTCTTTGCTTCATCGCGTGAGAAACCTTCCCGATAGATTCACTCCATCCTGTCACTGCCCCATCTGCAACTGGCTCCCTTCTCGCTTGCGTGGCTCTGATTCCCACCCCCTCCCAATCTAACTTAAGCCCGCCCGAATCACAGGAGCAAATCTCCCACGCAGGATATTTGTGCCCATCCAGTTTAGGTGCAATGTCCTTCATGTACAGGTCCCATCTTCCCCAGAAGGTATCCCAATGGTCTACGTATCTGAAGCTCTTCCTCCTGCACCATCCTCATAGCCACGTGATGTATGGACTCAGAATGTTTTCTCTCTCGATCCGACGCTGCCAAATCTGGCACTTCCTCAATTCATTTTGTTCCGGATCTCGAGCATCATTCTTTACTTTATTTAA
>NW_025132667.1:0-1154 GCF_004010195.1 Chiloscyllium plagiosum
CTGATGAAAGGCTTTTGCCCGAAACGTCGATTTGACTGCTCCTTGGATGCTGCCTGAACTGCTGAGCTCCTCCAGCACCACTAATCCAGAATCTGATCTCCAGTATCTGTAGTCCTCACTTTCTCCACATAGCAATATATTATCATTTAAACCATGCACCTCCTTTCTGCCTTTTTTAAAGCAATAGACTTTAACTTTACATTGTGGTACTGCATTTGCTGTGCGTTTGCCAATTGAGGCACAGACCTGGACCAACTTTTCCAGAGTCTGTCCCCTCCCTGGATTCACTCCCTTTCCCTTCAGTTCGTGCAAGTCAGCTACTGAACCCCAGAACGAAAAAGAAATGAAAAAGTGGGTGAGAAAAGAGAGTGCAGTACCCACAGATGTTGGGCAGAGTTGCAGTCTGGGGTAAAGCTCAATCTTCATTCAGAGAGGAACAACAGTAGCTTCAGAAACTCACGGACCAACTTCCGCATTCAGACAAAGAGGCGGCTCTGATTGGCAGGAGGACCAGGCTCCTTCCGGTCCTCCGGGTCTCACCATTGGTCCTTCAGAAGGAAGTCAAGCGCCGTTTCTGCGGACAGCGACGAGCATGCTCAGTGCTTTTGCTGCCACCGCAGTACATGCGCAGTTGTTGCTGACACCGCAGCACATGCGCAGTGCTCGCTGATACAGAGAAGCATGCGCAGTACGCTCTGTGGCGGTGCTGGCGTTACTGACAGATTTTAAGCGTCCAAATGTCAATAGGAGAAAAAAAGCTGTAGCCACAATTTTATTTTTCCCTGTGGCTCGACATTTTATTCCTTTTGAATTTCGTCCGGCTTTGTATGTCTTTTCCCCAGTGTAGAGGAAGTCCAAAACTAGACGGCATAGATTTAGGGTGAGAGGGGAAAGATTTAAAACGGACCGAAGGGGTAACTTTCATGTAGAATGTGGTGTGTGTGTGGAATGAGCTGCCCAGAGGAAGTGGTGGAGGCTGGTACCGTTACAACATTTGAAAGGCTGGGTATCTGAATAGGAAGGTGCGAGAGAGATATGGGCGAAATGCTGTCAAATGGGTCACTAGATTAATTTAGGATATCTGGAGGGCACGGGCGAGTTGGACTGAAGGATCTGTTTCGCTGCTGTATGACTCTATGCGTCTATTTCAATGC
>NW_025132668.1:0-1154 GCF_004010195.1 Chiloscyllium plagiosum
ATGATGAGAAATTCTGAAACAGTATTGTTCAGCTACAGCTGATCATGTACGTAAACATCAATAAGTTAACATGATGGTAGTGCCAGCAGATAGGAGCACCCGTGATACATTGATCATTATTGAGATTAGACTGTGTTGGGAACATGAGCTTAACATGACAGAAAGTGGGATCAAATCAATGGGTTCAGGGTGGTTTATATACAAAGTAACAGATAGCCCGGAATCTAATCGAGGGGTTCAGGCTGGTTTATGTGACAGAATAACAGATACCCCGAGCGAGTGAAAGCCTGGAATGTAATCGAGGGGTTCGGGGTAGTTTATATACAGAAAACAGATACCCTGGAGTGAGTTAAGGCATGGAATCTAATTGAGGGGTTCAGACTTGTTTCTATACAGAATAACAGATAGCCCTGAGTGAGTTAATGCCTGGAATCTAATCGAGGAGTTCAGAGTGGTTTAAAAACAGAATAACAGATAGCCCGGAATGAGTTGCAGCCTGGAATCAAATTGAGGGGTTCAGCGTGTTTTTATACAGCATAACAGATACCAGAGAGTGAGTTACAACCTGGAATCTAATCGAGGGGTTAAGTGTGGTTTATAAACAAAATAACAGATACCCCGGAGTGAGTTACAGCCTGGAATCTAATCAAAGGGTTCAGGGTGGTTTATATACAGAATAACAGATACCCCGGAGTGAGTTACAACCTGGAATCTAATCGAGGGATTCAGTGTGATTATGTACAGAATAAAAAGATAGCCCGGAGTGATTTACAGCCTTGAATCTAGTCAATGGGTTCCCAATTTAAACCCACAGAAGGTCAGTGTTGGATTTGAGAAACCCTTCAATTTGGGATAAGGCCTAGCCTAGCCTAGCCTGATCAAATGCTGCAAATGTACAATTCAGTGGCTGAGCTCTTTCAGGTTTTGTATATTATGTTTCTCTCATATATTAGGACCTTGGAAAGTAAGGCAGACCTTTACTGGAATGTCACATTGTCTCTCCGCATTCACTGTAAACAGGTTCTGGGATTTGCATTTTAATCACCTTCAAAGAGCTGTCTCCATTTCCTATCTCTGCCAGCATCAATGAATGGAAATGGCTTTTGACACATTGCCCCCTCCCCCTTGCTGAAAGTATTCCTGACACAAATCAG
>NW_025132669.1:0-1154 GCF_004010195.1 Chiloscyllium plagiosum
GTTTCTGCATTCATCGCTGAGTGCATCTGCATGGCTGTATTTGTCTCTGTGCGTATCTGCATGCTTGTATTTATGTATGTGTGCGGCTGCATGTCTGTATTCATCTCTGTATGTACCAGACTGTCTATATTCACCTCTGTGTGTATCTGCGTGTCTGTATCCATTACTGTGTGTAGCTGTGTGTCTCTATTCGTCTCTGTGTGTATCTGCATATCTCTGTGTGTATTAGCGCATCTGTTTTTGTCTCTGCGTATATCAGTTTATCTGTGTTCAACTCTGTGTGTAAATGTGTAGTTGTATTTGTATCTATTGGTATCTGTGTGGCTTTATTCGTCTCTGTGTGTAACTGCGTTTCTATATTTGTCTTTCTGTGTATCTGCGTGTCTATATTTGTTTTTCTGTGTATCTGTGCGTCTCTGTGTGCATCTGGCTGTCTGCATTCATCTCTGAATCTGTGTGTCTGTATTCCTCTCTATGTGCATCGGTGTGCCTTTATTCATGTCTATGTGCATCTGCCTGCCTGGATTCATCTGTGTGTGTCATTAAATTCGTCTCTGTGTGTATCTGCGAGTCTTTATGTGTATCTGCGTGTCTGTGTTTGTCTCTGTGTGTATATGTGTGTCTGTTTTCATCTCTGTGTGTATCCGTGTGACTTTATTCGTCTCTGTAGGCATCTGTGTGACTGTATTCGTCTCTGTGTGTATCTGCGTGTTTGTGTTTGTCTCTGTGTATATCTGCATGTCTGTATTCATCTTGCGTGTATCTGTGTGTCTCCATCCGTCTCTCGGTCCATCTGCGTGTCTCTGTGTGTATCTGCATGTCAGCATTCCTGTCTGTATCTGCGTGTGTGTATTCGTCTCGATGTCTATCTGCATGCCTGTGTTCATGTGTGACGTCTCAATGCTATCTGCATGCCTGTGTTCATGTGTGAGTATCTGTG
The DNA here is from genome assembly GCF_004010195.1 of Chiloscyllium plagiosum. Lineage (NCBI taxonomy): Eukaryota > Metazoa > Chordata > Chondrichthyes > Orectolobiformes > Hemiscylliidae > Chiloscyllium > Chiloscyllium plagiosum. Next base: position 941 of record NW_025132669.1, read on the forward strand.
TGTCTGTATTCATCTCTGTGTGTATCTGCGGGTATGTGTTCATTTCTGTGTGTATCCTTGCATCTGTATTCATCCCCGTGGGCACCTGTGTGAGTCTATTCGTCTTTGTGTGCATCTTCATGTCTATATTTGTCTCTGTGTGTACCTGCATGCCTGTATTCATCTCGGTATCTGCGTGCACGTATTCATCTCTACTGTGTACCTTCCTGTCTGT
>NW_025132670.1:0-1154 GCF_004010195.1 Chiloscyllium plagiosum
GCAGAAGATAACAAATGGTAATTAAAGAAAATGGGGGACATTTTAGGATATAGGTAAAGTTGTGTCACTTCTTCAACATAATTATTTATGCAAGGTTTATACACTCACACCAGTGTATAATGGTTTCAAGCAAGAGCTGAGTCAACAAGAATAAAAACGTAGGTAAAAACAATGACTGCAGATGCTGGAAACCAGATTCTGGATTAGTGGTTCTGGAAGAGCACAGCATTTCAGGCAGCATCCAAGTAGCTTCGAAATCGACGTTTCGGGCAAATGCCCGAAACGTCGATTTCGAAGCTACTTGGATGCTGCCTGAACTGCTGTGCTCTTCCAGCACTACTCATCAAGAATGAAAACTATGTGAAGGAAATATATAATTGTTTTTGTATTAGCTAAAATGTGCATACAAGAATGAAACGTGCCTGCTGACAATGGCAGATGTTACAGACAAATAGATAAGATGCTGTGAGAATGCAGGTTAAGCCAAATATGCTTGTACAAGCAGTAGTTATAAGCATCTGTTTCCCACTTCTGCAAAAACACAAAAACAAACTCCAATTAAAAGGTCATAAGGATCAATATGGTTAGGGAAAGGGAGGAAATGTCACAAGTGGGGAATTTAGATAGTAGTGATGGAGGATATACCTAACAATGGACCACAGCAGGATGTGGTGAAATGGCCAAGTAAAGCTTGTACTTTATTATGCACAAGGCCGGATAACGCAAGCGAGAAACAATAGTAATGGGCACGGGGTTTGGAGTAGTGAATCCTATATAAGATATGTATTTGCTAAACTCTGTGTGCCTTATTCCAGATACCACGCTTGCAAGCGTCTAATTAACAAACTGATTGCTTGAGATCTTGTCTTGGGCTGAAATTATTGAAGTGAGTGAGCTTTGTTTCTCACAGTCTGTAATTTAAATTTACTGTGCTTTCTATTCTCTCAACTTCTCATATTAATTGCTCCTCGTTTTCTTCTTAACTTTGAGACAAATCTCAAAAATCCTGGCACAATAAATGCGATATGAATTATAAATTAGTATCTGGACAAGAGAACCAATGAACAGCTACATAGACCTCTTGAACATGGGGGCTGGGCATTGAGAACATAGGATCAGTAGTTAGCACTCGTGTCCTACAGTGTTATGCACTT
>NW_025132671.1:0-1154 GCF_004010195.1 Chiloscyllium plagiosum
TGCCTATCGCTAATCAGTTCTTGCCTTTCCAAATGCATGTAAATCCTGTAGCTCATGATTCCCTCCAACACCACTGATGTCAGGATCCCCAATCGAAAGTTCTTGGCTTTTTCTTTCCATTTTGTTTAATAGCAAAACTTTAGTCAAATTCATGACTTCCAGCATCTCACCTGTGGCTGTTGATGATGACAACGTCTCAGCAAGGTACCCAGCAATCACTTCCTTAGCTTCCTACAAATTTCTTGGGTCCACCTGATCACGACCCTATGAGGTGATTCATTTTTTTAGACAGCATGTGGTTCGTGTAGGGAATGAATTTCCTGAGGAAGTGATGGATTTTGGGTAAAGTTATAAGTTTTAAAATGTATTTGGTAAAGTACAAGAATAAGAGAACACTTTGACAAATCTGGGCCCGGCGCAGGCAGTGGAAATGATTTAGCTTGGGATGATGGTCAGCATGGACTGTATGGGCCGATAGGCCTGTATGCAAATACCCTATATAACACGATGAGTCTGTGTGTGTTTGTATGTCCAATTATGTGTCTGCATATTTCTGTTGGTGTTTGCCTACTCCTGTGTGTCTACATATGTCTGTGTTAACCACTGCGTGCATGTCTATCTCTCTGTGCTTGTTACATGTGTTCCTGCATTAGTGTGTGAATCTCTGTCTCTGCATCTCTGTGCAATGGGAGTTCTTCTTGTTTTTGGTGTGAATCACTGAAACGGGATCAAAATCACTCTTCCTTCCTCTCCCTTTCCCTCTTTTCTTTAAAGTGATACAAGCCCACAATCTGCTGGTCTGGTCTAGGTCTTTTCAATCCTTTCTCAAAGGTAAGATTACTTGTAAGAGTAAAACATTAATAATTCCTAGTTAAAGGAAGTGCATTAAAATTAATCTCATTGCCTTAGAAAACGGCTCACTCGGAATTGCTTGGTTATAATTACAATGGAAATATGCTTTAATGTGTATTCTGTGTGTTGGAAATACTACCCAGTGAAAAACTATTTCCACATTGCAGAAAGAGCGCAGACATTTCTCCACATGAACGTGTTCCACTCTGAGGGCCTAAGTGCAATGACAATCCTCTCCAAACCAACCTAGTGTGTGCATGTGCATGTGCGTGTATGTATGTTCGCGCGCGCGTGTATGCGTG
>NW_025132672.1:0-1154 GCF_004010195.1 Chiloscyllium plagiosum
TAGTCACTACCCTCTGTGAGAAGGAAACACTCCGTGCACACACACCATAACCTATTGACATGAATCAAAATATGAACACAAGGTAACTGTGACAGGCTTTGATATCAAAGCAGGATCTAACTGAGGATGGTATCAAGGAACCTGAACAGAATTGAATGTAATGGAAATGATGTGTAAACTCCCCACTGGTTAGAGGCCATTCAGAGCACAAGGGAAGATGTTTGTGTTTGGTGACGATCAACCATCTCAGTTCCAGGACATCTCTGCAGGCATCCCCTAGGTAGTTTCCTTCAGCTGCTTCAACATCTTTCCCAGAGCATACAGTCAGAAGCGGGAGATGTTCTCTGAAGATCACAAAATGTTCAGAATAAGTTGTCACCTCTCTGCCGCTGAAGCAGTCTGTGTCCATGTGCAGCAAGACCTAGATAGCATTTAAACTGTGCTGTAGGTAACATTCATGTAACAGTCCTGAGAGACATTGCTCATCTCCACAGTTAAATATGAGGAGCTCATTCAGTACCTCACGCTGGTTTCAACGGAATATAAGGACGCCATTCAACCCATTGAAACTATTGGATAAGCCCATTCAGTCCTGTCTGCCTATTACACAAGTCGGGAAAGAGAGTAGTCAGCACATCGAGGTATGAAAGAGGAACCAGGAGTCGCTACGTCAGGTCCTTGAGTCACTTCCATATGACCAGGAAGAGGCAATGCAGCCTACAAAGCTACTTATTCAGAAATAGGAGGATGTTACTGATATCCCACAGATAGACTGCTGCATGTTGTTCCTCCTGGCTCTATTGCTCGTGGTAGACACGTGTCACTTTAATGTGGTTTGCTGAAGGTGAGGATGGAAAATGGATGGTTTGTGCAACATCTCAAGAAAATACCTTCGATCTCTGAGAAGACAGACTGGCGTTCCTGTGGAGGTGAGAAGCTAGTGGGAGCGGTTAACTCTTTCAGGAATAAGGCATTGTGACTACTGACAGATTTATGAACAGTGCAGGGTAGCACACAACTGCACACTGAGACAGTGAGAGTTAATTTAGAGCCTAAAGCTCCATTTCAACCAACATGGGGATTCGACATAGGTACGTGAAATATTGGAAAAACGTATCATGTGGAAAATGCAATTTCTCACAAAATCATCGTCT
>NW_025132673.1:0-1154 GCF_004010195.1 Chiloscyllium plagiosum
TATCCTGTTTGTACCTTCCTCTAGATTTTCTTACTAGGAATTCTCTTTGACAGGTTGTTGATAGATAAATGCACCTTTAAGGGACCTGTTTTTCTGGCAGTCTGTGCAGGTTGGTGTCTTGTCTGTTTTCTCCCAACTGTTCAATTTTTCCTGGTCTAATACCCCCAAAACATCGGATTGTGTCATTGGCTTTTAATATTATCAATATACTGATTTAAAACATGTTTGGAATTAGTCATTTTGGGGGGTTTAATTTTAACTGATTGGCTTAATTCAAATGCGTTTTGTCTCCAGGTAACCAACTACCCCAATTGCTTGACCATATGCTACATGGAGAAAGTGAGGTCTGCAGATGCTGGAGATCAGAGATGGAAATGTGTTGCTGGAAAAGCGCAGCAGGTCAGGCAGCATCTAGGGAACAGGAGAATCTAAGTTCCCTAGATGCTGCCTGACCTGCTGCGCTTTTCCAGCAACACATATCCATCTCATATGCTACATGCTCAGAACACTTGATGTTGTCAGGTAGTTTCTCTAGTTTTTAACTCTCTTGAAGGAACAGTGCACCCACTCTTCATAATAGCTCCCCCTTAATAAAAAAAAAGGACCATCATGATGAAAGGATGGCTTCATTTTTTTTTCTATTCTTTTAACACATTACCCTAACACACTGATAACTTTCAATTAAGTTCACATTAACGTCTTCCCGTATAACTGTACCTATGTACATAACACTAAATAAAGAAAAATCTAATCTAGAGATTTATCAGGTAAATCCAAGATAATGCTTTTGCGATTACATTCTTATGACACGCAAGAAGTACTATATTTTGAACTAAGATCAATAACATAAGACTCCAACGAAATAGTCTCACATTCTTGTCTTCAAGGCGTTCTAGGAATGAAAACGACTTGTCATCCGTCTGCACCACCATCCCTGACATTTTGTTTGTGACATACACATTAAAATGTTGTAAGACCAGTACCAAACTCAGTAGTTGCTTTTCGATTGTGGAGTATTTACTCTGGTGGATGTTGATCTTCTTCAAAAGTAACCAACTGGAGTTCAATCTCATCCTCATCTTCCTAGCGATACAGCTCGAACTCCAATGTCAACAGTTTCGATGGCGACTTCAAAAGGTTTTTGGAAAGTTTGG
>NW_025132674.1:0-1154 GCF_004010195.1 Chiloscyllium plagiosum
TGGGACACACAGGGACCTGGGACACACAGGGAGTTGTGACACAGGGAACTGGGACACAGTGAACTGGGACACACAGGGAGCTGGGACACACAGGGAGCTGGGACACACAGGGAGCTGGGACACAGGGAACTAGGACACAGGGAACTGGGACACAGGGAACTGGGACACACAGGGAGCTGGGACACAGGGAGCTGGGACACACAAGGATCTGGGACACACAAGGAGCTGGGACACAGGGACCTGGGACACAGGGAGCTGGGACACACAGGGAACTGGGACAGAGGGAGCTGGGACACACAGGGAAATGGGACACACAGGGAACTGGGACACAGGGAACTGGGACACAGGGAACTGGGACACAGGGAGCTGGGACACAGGGAACTGTGACACACGGAACTGGGACACACAGGGAGCTGGGACACAGGGAACTGGGACACACAGGGTGCTGGGACACAGGGAACTGGGACACACAGGGAACTGGGACACAGGGAGCTGGGACACAGGGAGCTGGGACACAGGGAGTTGACACACAGGGAGCTGGGACACAGGGAGCTGGGATATACAGGGAACTGGGACACAGGGAGCTGGGGCACAGGGAGCTTGGACACAGGGAACTGGGACACAGGGAGCTGGGACACACAGGGAGCTGGGACACACAGGAAGCTGGGAGACACAGGGAACTGGGATAAAGGAACTGGGACACACAGGGAGCTGGGACACACAGGGAGCTGGGATACAGGGAACTGGGACACACAGGGAGCAGGGACACACAGGGAACTGGGATACAGGGAACTGGGACACAGGGAGATGGGACACAGGGAGATGGGACACAGGGAGCTGGGACACAGAAGGAGCTGGGACACAGGGAGCTGGGATACAGGGAACAGGGACACACAGGGAGCTGGGATACAGGGAACTGGGACACACAGGGAGCTGGGTCACAGGGAGCTGGGACACACAGGGAGCTGGGACACAGGGAACTGGGACACACAGGGAGCTGGGACACAGGTGACTGGTACACAGGGAATTGGGACACAGGGAGATGGGACATAGGGAGATGGGGCACAGGGAGCTGGGACACAGAAGGAGCTGGGACACAGGGAGCTGGGATACAGGGACATGGGACACACAGGGAGCTGGGATACAGGGAACTG
>NW_025132675.1:0-1154 GCF_004010195.1 Chiloscyllium plagiosum
TTCCTAGATCTATTATTCTGTTAACTTGGCCAAAAGAATTACCTAATTCTAAATTCCTCTTTCTTTGGTTTCATTTTATCTTCGTGTTGAAATAAATGTTTTTTTTTGCATCACACCGAGTAGTTTGACCAGTCACATTGAATCTGGAACAGACACTTTGCATCTTCTTTAAAATATGAAAACATTAGAGTTTAGGTTACCGCCTTCAAATATTTTCGAGGGGCTCTGTTGTGGTCCATCACACTAGACTTCTTCTCTTCCCGAGTAATAGGCTGGAGGCACTGAATGGGTTGTCCCTATTCTTCTCCAATAGTGTCAATGGGCTGAATGACTTCCTCATATTCCTGTGAAACCAGAGTGAGGTGCTGAATGAACTCTTCATTTCACTGTGGCAATGTGCAGTACCCGCCAGTGCTGTTCCATGATTATTACTGACACTTTAACAGCACAAGCCTGAATGGTCTTGCTGCTCATGGACACAGACCAGTTCAGGAGCTGACGGGGACAAAATGTTCTGAACATTGTGGAATCTTCAGTGACCATCCCCACTTCAGATCTTATGGTGGGGAGCGTGGGGGCAGGAAGACATTGATGAAGCAGATGAAGCTGTTTGTGAAGAGGAAGCTACCCTAAGGATCTCCCACAGAGGTGACCCCGGACTGAGATGCTGAACATCTTCCTTTGTGCCATGTTTGACTCCAAAGACTGGAGAGTTTACTCTGATTCCCATTAAGTCCAGTTTTGTTAAGCTCCTTGATGTCAACAGGAGTCAACCACTGCCTTGATTTTGATTTTGATTTAGATTACATTACATTATAGTGTGGAATAGCCCAACAAGTCCACACCAACCCGCCGAAGCGTAACCCACCCATACCCCTCCATTTACCCCTTACCTAACACTACGGGCAATTTAGCATGGCCAATTCACCTGACCTGCACATCTTTGGACTGTGGGAGGAAACCAAAGCACCCGGAGGGAACTCACGCCTTGATATCAGGGTTAGTCATTTTTACCTGAACCCTTGTGTCAGCCTCTTTTGTTCATATCAAGAGGCCATGATATAGGAGCAGCAAGTATTTTCTTCAAACGGGTGGTATTGAATGTTAGGATTTCTCTTCTTATGGGTGTTCCGGAAGCTAGATGACTGAAAGTG
>NW_025132676.1:0-1154 GCF_004010195.1 Chiloscyllium plagiosum
CTAACCACTGTGCCACCGTGCCGCCCACTAATTGAGTAGTCTGGCCTCTTCTTTGTTCACTATTAGCTTTAAAACCCGTTTCTGTTTACATAGGTAAACTGGCAGGAGGCTGTCCTCCTAAGACTGCCCCAGTCGTGAATATTTCGAAACTGTTAGACATTGATTTCTCCACCTCTGGGACAGCCTGGTTAGCTATGCTCTTCCACCCTCCTATCTGTTTAATTTGGATTCCAGCACATTCCTGTTTCTACATAAGGAACGGAAGCACACAGCCATATCCCTGTACGTTTTCGTCCTGCACTGTTTCACCATTACTTTATTGCTTCTACAGAGTTACGTTGTTCTTCCTGCCAAACAAAGGCATTCTTCGCATCAGAAGCTTGTCATTCTCATATTCCTCGAAAGAAAAACACGGACGTGGACTTCCAAACTGAAACAGATGAGGCATGGTCTGCGTAAAAAAATGACTTCCAGCTGTTCCTTCAAAAATATTTCCTAACAACATATAAAACGCACCTTCGGATGCTTGCTGCAATAGTTGTAAGAAAATTCAGCAAGACTGCCGTGAGAATGGAGGCTACAACTCCTGGTTTACAAAACCAGGGCTCGAACCACTGAGTTAAGGAAGCACTAACGTCTTGAGACTGACAAAAGATGATGACCTCGAGCAGAACAAATTCTGTCAAATCAGTTTTGTGATACAAGCTTCGTTTTGTGTGACAGAATACGACTTGAAACCCACTTCTTTGATCACTTGTTTGATATAACACTTTGTCAGCTTCCCAATATCTCATTATGTGACAGGGATCAACATTTTTTAAAACTCACACAGAAGAAAGTTTTTGAAGTTTCTATTATGAAAAAGGCACGCTGTAGTGTTAATACCAATTAATTGTCCTTGATTTCAGCATGTATTACAGTTTTTCTTCATCACTTGGTGAGTAATTCCTTTCCTATAGCCCTGTGCGATTTACATAGCGATGGGATTTCATAATTTATGGCTTTGGCAGATGGCGTTTAGGCACCAAACATGAAACAGTTCAAATCGAACATGCTCTGGAGGTTGGAATTCGAGTGAATGCACATATCTGAGAGAGCACTTTAAAACATAATCTCGGGTATCGTGTCCGCTGGCTGGCTTGGCATACTATTGA
>NW_025132677.1:0-1154 GCF_004010195.1 Chiloscyllium plagiosum
GAGTATGATCCTTGGACAGAATGAGTAGAATAGGGAATAACGGTGGGAAGTGTGTTGGAGAGTGAGTGTGGTAGTGCACAACCATGTGGGAGCGTGAGTGTGATGGTGCAGGAGTGTTCGGGGGAATTATCATGACGGTGTGAGTGTGTGCGCGAGAGGGAGTGTGATGATGAGTGAGTGTGCGGCAGAGGGAGTACAATGGTGTCGGGATTGGAGGGTGCTGGAAAAGCACAGCAGGTCAGGCAGCATCCGAGGAGCAGGAAAATCGATGTTTCGTGCATTCATTACTCGAGTATTCGTTAGAGGCTCACAAGAAGTAAATACAATGTACTCGTAGTTCCATGATCTGTGGAATGCAGATAATACCAATAATAACGAGAGATAGATGTACTGTTAAGTTTAAGTAACTTAACACTGGTTTCCACATAAAATGAACACACTTGTTCTCCGTATTGAAAGTAGAATATCTGTTCCTGTCTGAGGTTCTGCCGCTGAGGTGAATAAATTAGCATATCGTCTTTTTGAAACATCATTATCAAAATAAACAGTCATAAAAATGAATCAAATAAATAAGTCTTTTTCCCAACCTGTATCGAATACTTATTAGACTCCCACTTACAGATGATTCATTCAATACAATGATACATCTCAGTGCGAATGAGCAGATTGCACTCATGGATGCGATTACAACGGCTAACACACTAAAAGCCATTCAATTCATTCATGAAATGTGCTAACTCTAACCGTGACGTACGTTTCCACTGAATGCAACATTTATAAGTCTGAGTATGTGGAATGACTAATAGCTCTATAGTTCTCTCGAACATCTGCACATGCGATTGGCTTCTTTCTCAGAGCACGAATTATCATGACGGTGGGAGTGTGTGCGCGAGAGGAAGTGTGATGATGAGTGAGTGTGCGGCAGAGGGAGTACAATGGTGTCGGGATTGGAGTGGTGCTGGAAAAGCACAGCAGGTCAGGCAGCATCCGAGGAGCAGGAAAATCGATGTTTCGTGCATTCGTTACTCGAGTATTCATTAGAAGCTCACAAGAAGTAAACACGGTGTTCTCGTAGTTCCATGATCTGTGGAATGCAGATAATACCAATAATAACGAGAGACAGATGTACTGTTAAGTTTAAGTAACTTAACACT
>NW_025132678.1:0-1154 GCF_004010195.1 Chiloscyllium plagiosum
AGTAACCTTTTTCTCTCCCTCTCTCTCCACCCACCCGTGCAGGAATTCCTATTTTGAAACGATGACAGGACTAGAAATCCTTCCCTTGGATAGAAGCTTCCTCCAGAAGGGAATGTCGGACATCAGCCTGAGGCCTATTCGACAGGCCGCACCCCATGGGGGCCGTGTAAGTTGTGTCTATTTGTTAGCCTGAGGTTTGATTTCCTCTGGGATGCCCTCGATTTTTAAAGGTCTCTGGTTAAATGAGATTGATCGTGACTCTGTCATTTTAATGCAAGTTTGAAGCCTGTGGTGAAAATAAACAGGGCCTTGGGATTTGACACAAGCATGTTAAGTATCTGACACACAGGACTCCAAAAAGAGGAAATTAAAACCTTGAATGTGAAACTCTCCTTAAAATCTTGGTATAATGTCAGAGTAATGTGTGGTGTGTGGGCAGGATGGATGAGACAGGATAAAGACAGAGAGAGAGAGGGGTAGAGAGAGAGAGTTATAGTTGGCAGTCACACTGACATCAGGAAAATCCCAAGTGGGTACCTCAGCAAATATCCCCACGGTCTGATCAGTTCTTCGAGGCTACTGAGGTGTCATTGTTTACTGTTTTCAAACTGCACAGCTAACCATTAGAAAGCATAAAATTGTTTAAATGTTTAAAAGGAAAGAAGGAATGATCAAGCTTTCCTGTGCTAGAGTTAACATGACAATGTTCACGGAGATCCAACGAAGTTAAATCCTGACATTAACATCTCAACAGGACAGGCAGCTCCCTGGGAGGGGATTGAGAGACATTGCAATGTGTCTGACACTCTGGGGTGGAGACAGTAAACCCCTCATGGAGAATAAATCTGCAGAAGAATATGTCAAATTAATTCTCATGTTATTTCTCTCTCTGTCGAGAGAGAGAGCAGCTCTCTCTCTCTGGTAGAGATTGTCTGTGGTGGGGGGGGTGTGCCCGGGTGGGGGTGGGAGAGAGAGGGACAGACAGATTGATGTACGTGTGTGTGTAGAGAGAGAGGGATAGACAGAGAGAGATTATTTGGTATCTGTAGCAACAGTTGACACTGAAACAGCTTCACACAGGAGAAAGGAATTAGATTCCCGGGCCAGCTGCTGCTGTCGTTCTGGGCTGGGAACAATGTCAGCTGGGTTGTGTC
>NW_025132679.1:0-1154 GCF_004010195.1 Chiloscyllium plagiosum
TGGTGTGGGCATTAACAGATCTCCGTGTCAGGGGATGTGGGCACGAACAGATCCCTGTGTCAGTGGGTGTGGGCACTAACAGATCTCCGTGTCAGGAGGTGTGGGCACTCACAGATGCCTCTGTCAGGGGTTGCGGGCACGAACAGATCCCCGTGTCAGGGGGTGTGGGCACTAACAGATCCGTCGTGTCAGGGGGTGTGGGCATGAACAGACCCCTGTGTCAGGGAATGTGGGCACTAACATATCCCTGTGTCAGGGGGTGTGGGCACTAACAGATCCCTGTGTCAGGGGGTGTGGGCACTAACAGATCCCCACGTCAGGGGGTGTATGCACTAACAGATCCCCATGTCAGGGGGTGTGGGCACTAACAGATCCGTCGTGTCAGGGGGTGTGGGCACTAACAGATCCCCGTGTCAGGAGGGGTGGGCACTAACAGATCCTCGTGTCAGGAGGTGTTGGCACGAACAGATCCCCATGTCAGGGTGTGTGGGCACTAACAGATCCGTCGTGTCAGGGGGTGCGGGCACTAACAGATCCCCATGTCAGGGTGTGTGGGAACTAACAGATCCCTCGTGTCAGGGGGTGTGGGCACTAACAGATCCCCGTGTCAGGGGATGTGGGCACTAACACATCCCTGTGTCAGTGGGTGTGGGCACTAACAGATCCCTCGTGTCAGTGAGTGTGGGCACTAACAGATCCCTCGTGTCAGGGGGTGTGGGCACTAACAGACCCCTGTGTCGGGGGGGTGGGCACGAACAAATCTCCGTATGAGGGGATGTGGACACTGACAGATCCCAGTGTCAGGGGGTGAGGGCACTGACAGATCCCTGTGTCAGGGGTTGTGGGCACTAACAGATCCCTGTGTCAGGGGATGTGGGCACTAACAGATCCCCGTGTCAGGGGATGTGGGCACTAACAGATCCACGTGTCAGGGGATGTGGGCACTAACAGATCCCCGTGTCAGGGGATGTGGGCACTAACAGATTCCCGTGTCAGGGGATGTGGGCACTAGCAGATCCCTCGTGTCAGCGGGTGTGGACACTAACAGATCCCCGAGTCAGGGGGTGTGGGTACTAACAGATCCCTGTGTCAAGAGGGCCGGGCACTAACAGATCTCCGTGTCGGGGGGTGGGCACTAACATCTCCCTGTCGGG
>NW_025132680.1:0-1154 GCF_004010195.1 Chiloscyllium plagiosum
ACTTTGATGGAAGTGATGTTGAAACCTTGTTTCATTTTTTGAAAAATTGTCTGGGGTGGTGGAGTTGTCCGAGGATGTATGGGTAATGCAAATTGAGATTCAACTGATACACAGAGTGGTTGAGGTATTAGCAGCGCCGTCAGATGAGGGGTCAAGAGCTTATCAAGAATTTAAAAAGGTTATTTTAAGTGTTTGTGAATGGGTACCAGAATCATGTCGAAGCGCATCAGAAGGAACCAGGTCATACTGTCCTTCAGTTCGAAAACATATGCACTGTCATTTTGATACATGGTTACGTGCTTTAAACATAGATTAGACCTTTGAGGCTCGATGAGAGATTACTCTTCTGGCTGGAGGAGTTTAATAACGTACGTGCAGAGATGGTAAGAATTCACGTGGAGCAGCAGAGGGTGCAACAAGTGAGAAGAGCAGTAGATGAATACTTGTTGGTGCAGAAGAAAAGCTTCAGGCCAGAATTTCGTCCTGTGAGTGATTGAGGTAAGGGAAGGGGAGATCCTGCACTACGAACCCCAAAGTCGAGAATGCAGGGACGAATTTACCACGTGATATAATCCCAAAAGAGTGAAGAGGAGGGGAAACGCCTCAGGTGTTTTCACTGTAGTGGAGTGAGACACGGAATATGACAGGGAAGATGGTTTCAGAAGGACACTGGTGAAATAAAAGTAAGTGTTCACTGCCAGAACGTTGACACGCAAATTCACAGTGCTGGTCGTTAAATAAAGGCACTGTGGGAAATTATATGGCCAAAGAAACTAAGCTAGTGCCATTAGTGAAGTTAGCAAAAGAGATTCAGGAGAGTGCATGGAATTAGTAGGGGTTGGGTATGGAATTAGTACCTGATCTCTACAAAGAATACGCCTCTGTGGGTAAAGGTTTCTCAGATTGAACGGGGGAAAAGGACAAAAAGGTGCATTTTGTCGAGACGCGTGATCTAACCAGTCGCTGATAGTAAGGGATGTGCGAATATGTGCTTCTTCTGGTCTGTTACACGAGATTGTGGTAATTTGTGAGATAGTTGAACAGAAATTTAGTGTTCCTCTATGTAAGATCGGACTGGAGTGCCAACACAACCCTGGGGATTTTACAGTGGGTCTGATTGCCAGAGTGTAAGTTCCAGAAATTTAGTTTGTTCT
>NW_025132681.1:0-1154 GCF_004010195.1 Chiloscyllium plagiosum
GAGGGAATCATGGATGACAAGAGATAATGAGGCCTTGACGATCAGTAGGGATGCATGGCTCTGGTCCAGGAGCTGGGATGAAGGTATACAGCGAAATATCGGAGTTTACGGAAGAAGGAAATCTGGAGGGTGAAAAGGGTGCAAGAAATAGCCTTGGCTGAGAAGGTTAGGGTCTATCCAAAAAGGTTCTTTATGTATATTAAAGAAAAAAGAAGAAAAACTACCGAGAGAATAGGACCTCTGAAAGACAAAAGTGGACACGTATGTGTTGAACAGCAAGACATGGGCAATGTCTTACCAAACATCTCTTCTCCGTGTTTAGCGTGGAGAAAGACATGAAGTCTTGGTAACATGAGGAAGTTAGTGTCCATATCTTGGGGACAGTCTACATCACAGGATAGGTGTATTGGATGTATTCGAATGTATGAAGATGGAAACATCTCCTCCTCCTGACCAGATATATATTCAAGAACAATGAAAGAGGCCAAAGAAGAAAGTAGGGAGACCCTAACTGCTATTTTTGCATCACCGTTACCGACTGGTAAGGTCACAGATGAGGGGGAGGGAGCGAATGTTGTGCCGGAAGGAAAGTAAAGAAAAGCCTCGATACTGTAGACCAGTCAGCCTAACATCTTTGGTAGGTGAGATACTTGAGCGTTACCTGACGGATAATATGTACATGCATTAGGAAAGACAGTGTTTGAATTGGAACAGTCTCCATGTCGATTGGCAGATAGGGCCTCACAAATTTTGTAGCGTTCTTTGATGAAGTTACTGGGGAGGTTGACGAGTGCGGGATGGTAGATATAACCTATATGGAATTTAGTAAGGTCCTTGATAAGACTTCACATGGTAGGCTGCTCTGAAAAGTTAAATCGTGTGTGTGTGTATTCTTCAGTACTTTTAAAATGCAAATATTAATGTACATATTTGCAATATCCACTCGTCGTTCTTTTTTCCAGCATAATTTGAGTAACGTTCTTTTGGTAATAAACGTGTTCTTTCAGCAGACTAAATAAATCTGCCTGACTTGTTCCTAACACTGACCCTGAAACACTCTGAGAACTATCATTGGCATATCGCCATTGCCATATCTAACAGAGTTAGATTTACGACATTTCGTGACCAGTGAAGGAGTGGCACGAGAAAAGGGA
>NW_025132682.1:0-1154 GCF_004010195.1 Chiloscyllium plagiosum
CGATACACATCTGTCTCCACCGCGCCCATCTGTCTCCAGCAGGACCCACCTGTCTGCACGGGGTCCCACCAGGCCCCATCCGCCGCCAGCAGACCCGATCTGTCACTACCGGTCCCCATCTGTCGCCACCAGGCCCACCAGGCCCCATCTGTCACCACCGGTCCACATCGGTCGCCACCAGGCCCCATCTGTCACTACCAGGCCCAACCAGGCCCCATCCGTCACCACCAGGCCCCATCTGTCGCCACTGGACCCCAGCTGTCGCCACCAGTCCCCAACTTTCACCACCGGTCCCCGCCTGTCGCCACCCAGCTGTCGCCACCAGTCCCCATCAGTCCCCAACTTTCACCACCGGTCCCCGCCTGTCGCCACCGGTCCCCGCCTGTCGCCACCGTGCCCCACCGGTCCCTGCCTGCCGCCACCGGTCCCCACCGGGCCCCATTTGTCGCCACCAGGCCCCATTTGTCGCCACCACGACCCACCTGTCGCCACCGGGTCCCACCTGTCTCCACCGGGTCCCACCTGTCTCCACCGGTCCCCACCTGTCGCTACCAGTCACCATCTGTCCCCACCGGTCTCCATTTGTCGCCACCGTGCCCCACCTGTCGCCACCGTGCCCCACCTGTCGCCACCGTGCCCCACCTGTCTCCACCGTGCCCCACCTGTCTCCACCGGGCCCCATCCGTCGCCACCAGGCCCCACCTGTCTCCACCAGGCCCCATCTGGCGCCACCGGTCCCCATCTGTCACCACCGGTCCCCATCAGTCGCCACAGGTCATCATTTGTCGCCACCATGCCCAACCAGGACCCACCGGTCGCCACCAGGACCCACCTGTCGCCACCAGGACCCACCTGTCACCACCAGACCCCAACTATCGCCACCGGTCCCCATCCATCGCCACCGGTCCCCATCTGTTGCCAGCAGGCCCATCTGTCCCCACCAGTCCCTAGCGGGCCCCATCTGTCGCAACCAGGCCCCACCTGTCTCCATCAGTCATCTCCTGCCGCCACCAGGCCCTGTCGGCCGCCACCAGGCCCCGTCGGCCGCCACCAGGCCACATCCGTCGCCACCGGTCCCCGTCAGTCACCACCGGTCCCCGTCAGTCGCCACCGGTCCCCATCTGTCGCCACCTGTCTCCACCGGACCCCATCCA
>NW_025132683.1:0-1154 GCF_004010195.1 Chiloscyllium plagiosum
CTTCTCACGCTGTGTACATTGCAGTACTGGAGAGATTGCATCACGTAGATAATACAGACTCTGCATAATTCTGGGAGTCCAGGTATTAGTTGTCCTACATAGTAGACATTATATTGCTGTCGATAGCATGCAAGTGCAGGCTGCTGAGTTTTCAAGTATCGGTTCATATGGTCGTGCAATGTTACAGCGTATTCCTAGTTACACATATTTCCTGTCATTGTCTCTGGTTTCCTGCAAAATGGAGTTGTTTTTGGGCTTCTGAGCACCGGGTCGTCTGCTCAATCCGCTTTTATTTTCGTTTCTTTACTTTTCTCTTCTCCCGTTGTCATTTTATAATCTTCTATTTCCTTTTATTTGACTTTCAGTGAAGAGCTCTGTGGCGATAAGTGGGCCCAGCAGCGCAGACTGATGACCGTGGCTTCTGCATTGTGGAAACAGTCTGAATGCAGATTCCTTGAGGCTGTGGTCAAGGTGTGTTTGGGCCTCGTTCAACACCTGGCGGCCTCAGCCAGGGCTACATGACCGACGGATGTCCGAAATCGTGTTGGACAAGCATCTAGGACAAGAACAGGAGGAGGATATTCGGCCTTTTGAGCCTGCTGCATAGTTCATCGCGACCATGGCTGATTGCACAACTCAACAACCTCATCCTGATTTCTCCCCAAAATCAACAGATTTGTGAAGCATAATTTCCCCTTCATAAATCCATGTTGAATCTGTATGATCCAGCTGCTGGTTTCTAAATGGTCATAGTGACAGCGATTTGCCAGATTCTGCACCCGTCAGCACCAGTGGTGTCTGTGTTGGTAAGGTCCAGCGAGGACTCATAGTGGCAACGGAAAGATGGCGCTGAAGAGTATTGATATTTGGTCCAGTTGCAGTGCCAGGGTAACCCTCATTCCTGGCCCCCAGGTGCATTGCCCATGAAAGAGCAGTAAAGTTGGAGATTTTCTGTTATAGAAAGATATGCACGTTAGGTGAATTGACCATGCTAAATTGCCCATATTATTCAGGGGTGTGTAAAGAAGTGCATTAGTCAGGGGATATGTCGTGTATTAGGAGAATGATTCTGCACGGTATACTCTTCAGAAGGTCTGTGTGAACCTTTTGGGCCTTCTGGTCTGATTCTACACGGTAGCGATTCCATGAATTCT
>NW_025132684.1:0-1154 GCF_004010195.1 Chiloscyllium plagiosum
GTTATAAATGTACCTGGACTCACTCCTTCCTCTCGTAGGTGAGTCCACGTCCATGTGTTTGTGAAATAAAATTGCCTCTGTTTTTCATTAAAAAGCTTCCTCGTATGACCTTTAAATTACTCCTTGGACTTTTTAGGTCATCCACACGTAGGAAAATGTTCTTGTTATTCACCTGGTCTTTGCCAAGAATCCTATCACAATTCTCCACGAATGGTCTCACTCGCACTTTGCATTCTAATTATACAACCATTCTCGTATAAGAATCAATATTCGTTTCGCCTTACTGATTGCTTGCTTCACACGTGTTAGTTTTCATTGTGACCAGACGTCCAGATGTGTTGCAAATTCCTGCAGTATTTCCACAATTAAATCATCATGATTTTGCTCCTTTTATTTTTCCACCATGGACAACATTTTTTCGAAGTATAGTCCCTTTGTCAACATTATGCAATTTACATAACCAATCGAAATCACTTTGCAAACGTTATTACCTTGCAACTTAATTTTACAACTAATTTTTGCAATCTGAAAATTTGACTACGGTGCATTTACTTAATTCTTCCAATTGATTAATACATATTGCAAATAGTTTAGATCACGGAACCGTGAGGAATTCCACTGACTAAACGTTGACAATCCGAAAAAGAATACCTCTTGTTCAGTTGCGGTTTCCCGCATGTCAATGAATTGTCCAACCAGACTGAGATACTTCCTTCAACATTTCCAAACCTGATCTTAAGAATTCACCATGTGGGAACATGCTTTTAATCTGCTGTCACCCGTAATACTGCACGTCATTGCTTTCAAAGATTTGTTCAATTGCTTCTTCAGAGTTTCTGTTGACTCGTACATTATTTCAGGTCCAAGATTTCCCTGGGAAAAACACTGACAACGTGAAATTCCGCCTTATTCAAATGTCATCACGTATCAATATTTATTTACATCTTTGCCCCATGTATTCTCTTCCTAAATATGTCACAAGATGCATTGTGTGGAGCGTAGGAACTTGACAGGTGACGTTATTAAGGCTTATAAAATAATGATATGAATAGATAATGCGATTATCAAGAGTTTTTATATTCCCTCAGGCGGGGCAATTCGAAAGTATTCCGATTTTTTAAATGGAGAGGAGAAAGAATTAAAACTGAAACAAA
>NW_025132685.1:0-1154 GCF_004010195.1 Chiloscyllium plagiosum
GCTCCATAATAAACAGCACAGCTTTTGAGGTAAAGCTTTTATTGCCCTATGACCCTGGTGTTACAAAGCACCAGGCCTGCTCACACTCAAATTTCAATTGCTGCTGGTACTTTTACTCTAAAATATAAACAAATATACTGCCACACACGCATCAGCCAATACAATTCCACCTGTCATCTATAAACTTTTCCTGCTCCTGCTGAAAACTCCTTACAGCTTCCTTAACTTTTCCAAAACACTAATCATTCTTCTTATTTTACAATATTCTGATTTTCAACACCACATGCTTGGCACATAATCAAATTATGAAATTAACACCGAAAACAAAAGTGCCCTGAGAAGCAAGCCCTACCAGACACCACAACTTGCGTGAACCACTCTGGAACTTCCCCAAGTCCTTTTTCAAATTTCCACCCTTCTGTTTAAATCTAGGTTGCCATCCCTGCCTTAATTCCGTGCCAATTAATCTCATGGATGATACCTTTTCAAATAGTTTTTTTTTAAAGAGGTGCATGTACATACCCATCATATCTGTACATATTAAAGTTGCGATTTTTCAAGCATAGTCATCACTTTTGAAATTTACTGTGGCTGTTTTATTTCGCAGTCAACTGTTTCTTCCTGTTCTATCTTTAAAAACTTGCATTTCCAACAATTTTTTATGTGATAAAACAAGCCAAGTAGCTCCACAGTAAAAGGATAAAACATCTTACTGAGCCTCATAGAGATCCAAGGGCAGATGTGAAATCTTTCATACAGTTTGAGTGTATTGAAGGAGGGAAGCGACAGAGACAGAAGCAAAGTTCAGGGAAGGAATTAAAGAGGTCACTGTCTTAGTAACTGAAGGCTCTTACATTAATGGAGCAATTAAAGTTGAAATTCTCAAAAACTGTAATTAAAGGAATACAAATCCCTTGCCTGCAATGTATAATCATGTACATTAACTTAAGTGGTGCAATGATTGGTTCTATCCTTCACAAACCGGCTTTCTGGAATAGACCACGTAGTATAATTACAATCGTCAAGTCTAGAAGTAAGATAGGCATTGACGAGGTTTCTGCAGTGGAAGAACGGAGCTGGAGCAGAGATCGATGATCAGAGATTCGGGAAAGTGTCGAAGCAGGCCTTTTGACCTTTTGAGTCGACATCAACCC
>NW_025132686.1:0-1154 GCF_004010195.1 Chiloscyllium plagiosum
GAGTCTAATCAAACAGCACCCAGTCTACAGAGTTTATTCAAACAGCGCCCAGTCTACAGAGTCTATTCAAACAGCGTCCAGTCTACAGAGTCTATTCAAACAGCACCCAATCTACAGAGTCTATTCAAACAGAGTCCAGTCTACAGAGTCTATTCAAACAGCGTCCAGTCTACAGAGTCTATTCAAACAGCACCCAGTCTACAGAGTCTATTCAAACAGCACACAGTCTACAGAGTCTATTCAAACAGAGTCCAGTCTACAGAGTCTATTCAAACAGCGTCCAGTCTACAGAGTCTATTCAAACAGCACCCAGTCTACAGAGTCTATTCAAACAGAGTCCAGTCTACAGAGTCTATTCAAACAGCGTCCAGTCTACAGAGTCTATTCAAACAGCACCCAGTCTACAGAGTCTATTCAAACAGCACACAGTCTACAGAGTCTATTCGAACAGCACCCAGTCTACAGAGTCTAATCAAACAGCACCCAGTCTGCAGAGTCTATTCAAACAGCGCCCGGTCTACAGAGTTTATTCAAACAGCGCACAGTCTACAGAGTCTATTCAAACAGCGTGCAGTCTACAGAGTCTATTCAAACAGCACCCGATCTACAGAGTCTATTCAAACAGCGTCCAGTCTACAGAGTCTATTCAAACAGCACCCAGTCTACAGAGTCTATTCAAACAGCGCACAGTCTACAGAGTCTATTCAAACAACACCCAGTCTACAGAGTCTACTCAAACAGCACACAGTCTACAGAGTCTATTCAAACAGCACACAGTCTAAAGGGTCTATTCAAACAGCACCCAGTCCACAGAGTCTATTCAAACAGCACCCGTCGACAGAGTCCATTCAAACAGCACCCATCGACAGAGTCTATTCAAACAGCTCCCAGTTTGCAGAGTCTATTCAGACAGCGCGCAGTCTACAGTCTATTCAAACAGCGCCCTGTCTACAGAGTCTATTCAAACAGCGCCAAGTCTACAGAGTCTGTTCAAACAGCACCCAGTCTACAGAGTCTATTCAAACAGCACCCAGTCCACAGAGTCCATTCAAACAGCGCCAAGTCTACAGAGTCTATTCAAACAGCACCCTGTCTACAGAGTCTATTCAAACAGCACCCAGTCTACAGAGTCTATTCAAACAGAGCCCAGTCTA
>NW_025132687.1:0-1154 GCF_004010195.1 Chiloscyllium plagiosum
GGGACTAGATTGGGTTGGGATGTTTGGTCGGCACGGACGGGTTGGACCGAAGGGTCTGTTTCCATGTTGTACATCTCTATGACTCTATGACTCTAAGCAATACTGTATTGAGTGTTATGCAATAAGGCAGACTTGATAAGGGAGATTAAGGTGAAGGAATCCTAAGGAGAAAGTGAGGACTGCAGATGCTGGAGATCAGAGCTGAAAATGTGTTGCTGGAAAAGCGCAGCAGGTCAGGCAGCATCCAAGGAGCAGGAGAATCGACGTTTCGGGCATAAGCCCTTCTTCAGGAAGGGCTTCTTCTTCCTGAAGAAGGGCTTATGCCCGAAACGTCGATTCTCCTGCTCCTTGGATGCTGCCTGACCTGTTGTGCTTTCCCAGCAACACATTTTTCAGTTCACAGAAGGACTCCTGAGAATGAAATGACCATAATATGACAGAATGCAGTCCGCAATTTGAGAGGGAGAAGGTGGAATCAGATGGAATGGTATTACAGTTGAATAGAGTCAGCTACAGAGGCATGAGGGAGGATTGACTGGGAGAGGAGCCGAGTAGAAAAGACAGTGATTTAGATTACTTACAGTGTGGAAACAGGCCCTTCGGCCCAGCAAGTCCACACTGACCCTCTGAAGAGCAACCCACCCAGACCCATTCCCCTACATTTACCCCTTCACCTAGCACTACGGGCAATTTAGCATAGCCAATTCAACTAACCTGCACATTTTTTGGATTGTGGGAGGAAACCGGAGCACCCGGAGGAAACCCACGCAGACACGGGGAGAATATGCAAACCACACAGATGGTTACCTGAGGCGGAATTGAACCCGGGTCTCTGGCGCTGTGAGGCAGCAGTGCTAACCACTGAGCCATGGAACAGCAATGGCAGAAGTTTCTGGGAGTAACTCAGGAGACACAGCAGAGATTCATCCTGAGGAAAAAGAGGCCTGGTACAGGGAGGGCGAGGCGACCGTGAAAGATGAGGGAAGCCAGGGACAGCACAAAAGCAAAAAAGAAAGCATATAATGCAGCGAAGGGATGTGGGAAGCCCACAAAGACCGACAGAGGACAACTAAAATAGAAATGAAGATGGAGAAGATTAAATATTACGGTACGTTAGACTGTAATATAAAAGAGGTAAAAACAATGACTGCAGA
>NW_025132688.1:0-1154 GCF_004010195.1 Chiloscyllium plagiosum
CATCTACCCATCGCATTCCCAGCTATCTTTCTCCTCACCCCACCCCACTCCTATTTACCTCTCAGCCCCCTTGAGCCATTTCTGATGAAGACGTTATGCTTGAAACATTGACTCTCCTGCTCCTCAGATGCTGCCTGACCTGCAGTGCTTTTCCAGCACCACGCTCTTTGACTTTGATCTCCAGCATCTGCAGTGCTCACTTTCTCCCTGTCATGACCTTCTGCACTGTCATGGTATTGGGAAGCCGATCACCCAGAGCATCTGCACAGCCAACAGAATTACGGGCTCCGACTGAAGCCTGCAGAGCAGCAGAGGATCAGTCTGCCGACC
This sequence comes from Chiloscyllium plagiosum, assembly GCF_004010195.1. NCBI lineage: Eukaryota > Metazoa > Chordata > Chondrichthyes > Orectolobiformes > Hemiscylliidae > Chiloscyllium > Chiloscyllium plagiosum. The sequence continues at coordinate 331 of NW_025132688.1, forward strand.
TTTACACCGAATCCCGCTATGCTGCAGACTGTCATCTTATTGTCTTACTGTCAGGTACTAACTGATGCCATCAGTTCTGCTTCCTCACAGGTATCGGCTGCCTGGAAAGACCCACTGGAGGGAGGTCACGACACTGTACCAGGCGAATGGGTTCTTGTGAAAAAGACCTAGAATGAACCATTAGATGTGAATTGGGAAGGACCATACCAGCGGTGTCAAGGGTGGCATAGTGGCTCAGTAGCTAGCACTGCTACCTCACAGCACCAGGGACCTGGATTTGATTCCCGCTTCGGGTGACTGCCTGTGTGGAGTTTGCACATTCTCCCTGTGTCTGCATGGATTTGCTCCAGTTTCCTCCCATAATCCAAAAATGTGCAGCTCAGGTAAATTAGCCATGCTAAATTGCGTGTAGTGTTAGGTGCATTAGTCAGGGTTAAATATAGGTAAAATCAATGACTGCAGATGCTGGAAACCAGATTCTGGATTAGTGGCGCTGGAAGAGCACAGCAGTTCAGGCAGTATCCGAGGAGCAGTAAAATCGACGTTTCGGGCAAAAGCCCTTCATCAGGAATAAAAAGAACAGGGTTAAATATATGGTAGGGGGAATGCATCTGGGTAGATTGCTCTACAGAGGGTTGGTGTGGACCTGTTGGCCTGAATGGTCTGTTTCCAAACTGTAGGTAATCTAATTTGATTGTTCTTTGATGGAGGCCTGGATTCATGCCTCCCACATCAAACAGGTATCTCACAGTACAGCCAGACCAGAGACTGACTGACCACCATGATGTTTGCTATTGTTATTCTAACTGTGCATGTTATCTTTT
>NW_025132689.1:0-1154 GCF_004010195.1 Chiloscyllium plagiosum
AATCCCTGTCAATGACTGAGGGTCAATCCCAGTTACTGACTGAGATTCAATCACTGTAAATAACTGAGTTTCAATCCCTGTCACTGAGTGAGGGTCAATCCCTGTCACTGACTGAGATTCAATCACTGTCACTGACGGAGGCCCAATCCCTATCACAGACTGAGATTCAATCCCTGTCACTGTCTGAGGTCAGTCCCAGTCACTAACAGAGATGCAATTTGTGTCACTATATGAGATTCAATCCCTGTCACTGACTGAGACACAATCACTGTCACTGACTGAGATTCAATCGCTGTCACTGACTGAGGATCAATCCCTGTCACTGACGGAGGTTCAATCCCTGACACTGACTGAGATTCAATCCCTGACAGTGAGTGAGGCTCAATCCCTGACACTGACTGAGATTCAATCACTGTCACTGACGGAGGCTCAATCCCTATCACTCACTGAGGCTCAATCCCTGTCACTCACTGAGGTTCAATCCCTGTCACTGACTGAGGCCCAATCGTTATCACAGACTGAGATTCAATCCCTGTCTCTGTCTGAGGTCAATCCCAGTCACTACCTGAGATGCAATTTGTGTCACAACCTGAGATTCAATCCCTGTCACTGACTGAGATTCAATCCCTGTCACTGACGGAGGTTCAATCCCTGACACTGACTGAGATTCAATTCCTGACAGTGACTGAGGCTCAATCCCTGACAATGACTGAGATTCAATCCCTGACACTGACTGAGATTCAATCACTGTCACTGACGGAGGCTCAATCCCTATCACTCACTGAGGCTCAATCCCTGTCACTCACTGAGGTTCAATCCCTGTCATTGACTGAGGCCCAATCCCTATCACAGACTGAAATTCAATCCCTGTCACTGACTGAGGTTTATTCCCTGTCACTAACTGAGGGTCAATCCCTGTCACTAACTGAGGCTCAATCCCTATCACAGACTGAGATTCAATCCCTGTCACTGTCTGAGGCTCAATCCAAGTGACTGACTGAGATTCAATCCCTGTCATTGTCTGAGGGTCAATCCAGCCACTCACTGAGATGCAATTTGTGTCACTAACTGAGATTCAATCCCAGTCACTGACTGAGATTCAATCACTGTCACTGACAGATGTGACGGCAAACAGAGGGGCAGCCGGGAAGGAG
>NW_025132690.1:0-1154 GCF_004010195.1 Chiloscyllium plagiosum
CCAGCCATGACATCGTACATGTGTGGAACGGCATAAAGACCAGCCATGATATCGTACATGTGTGGAACAGCACAAAGACCGGCCATGACATCGTACATGTGTGGAACAGCCAAAGACCGGCCATGACATCATACATGTGTGGAAGAGCACAAAGACAGGCCATGATATTGTACATGTGTGGAACAGCACAAAGACCGGCACTGATATCGTACATGTGTGGAACAGCACAAAGAGCAGCCATGATATCGTACATGTGTGGAACAGCACAAAGACCGGCCATGATATCGTACATGTGTGGAACGGCACAAAGACAGGCCATGATATTGTACATGTGCGGAACAGCACAAAGACCAGCCATGACATCGTACATGTGTGGAACGGCACAAAGACCAGCCATGATATCGTACATGTGTGGAACAGCACAAAGACCAGCCATGACATCGTACATGTGTGGAACAGCACAAAGACCAGCCATGATATCATACATGTGTGGAACAGCACAAAGACAGGCCATGATATTGTACATGTGTGGAACAGCACAAAGACCAGCCATGACATCGTACATGTGTGGAACAGCACAAAGACCAGCCATGATATCATACATGTGTGGAACAGCACAAAGACCGGCTATGATATTGTACATGTGTGGAACAGCACAAAGACCAGCCATGATATCGTACATGTGTGGAACAGCACAAAGACAGGCCATGATATTGTACATGTGCGGAACAGCACAAAGACCAGCCATGACATCGTACATGTGTGGAACGGCACAAAGACCAGCCATGATATCGTACATGTGTGGAACAGCACAAAGACCAGCCATGATATCGTACATGTGTGGAACAGCACAAAGACAGGCCATGATATTGTACATGTGTGGAACAGCACAAAGACCAGCCATGACATCGTACATGTGTGGAACAGCACAAAGACCAGCCATGATATCATACATGTGTGGAACAGCACAAAGACCGGCTATGATATTGTACATGTGTGGAACAGCACAAAGACCAGCCATGATATCGTACATGTGTGGAACGGCGCAAAGACCGGCAATGATATCGTACATGTGTGGAACAGCACAAAGACCAGCCATGATATCATACATGTGTGGAATGGCACAAAGACCGGCTATGATATTGTACATGTGT
>NW_025132691.1:0-1154 GCF_004010195.1 Chiloscyllium plagiosum
GTTTTAGCTGGGAACCCAGAGAAGCTACTCAGACCCCAAGAAGTATTCTCATGCTGATCCTCTCTCACTCTTTCTGACATCTCACCTGTTTGAAACTGTGTTTGATTTTAACATTTTTTTTACCAATGGGGTGTTTATGGCAACGTAAGCATTTGGAAAAGCACCATTAAGTTATGATAGAGTCAACTGGGTTTTCAGATAGTTATGTTATTCTAGATTTGGAACCCAGAGAAGCTACTCAGATCCCAAGAAGTATTCTCATGCTGATCCTCTCTCATTCTTTCTGACATCTCACCTGTTTGAAACTGTGTTTGATCTTAACATTTTTTTTGCCAAGAGAGTGTTTAGGGATATGTTGTAAGCATTTGGAACAGCATCATTAAGTTGTGAGAGAGTCAACTGGGTTCTTAGATAGTTATGTTGTTTTAGATTTGGTTTTCTTTTGTTCACATATTAATAAATTATTTTGTTTAAAGCTATTGTTTGGGTCAGCCGCATCTCACCTGGAATATCCACTCTACACCTGCTTAAAACAATTAGAAAAATTAGGTTCTGGGCTACTTTCCTGAAACATTTTGAGGGGGTCTGGCCTGATCCATAACACAATCTATCCCATAATGCCTTCTCATCCAATTTGTGGAAGTTAGTCAAGCAGCAAAATTAGTCAGAGGCGGAGAATTCGTTCAGAGATTTAGCAGAGCTGGGTGCCATTTCAAAAGGCACTGGCGCAGTGATAATATCACTGTACTAGCAATCCAGAGTCTGAGCTAATGTTCTGAAGGTCCAGGTACAAGTTCCATCATGGCAGATTCACCTTTAAACAATCTGCAATTAAAAGCTCATATAATGGTGACCACATTATCTGTTGTGAAAAATCCATCTGGTTTACTAATGTGCTTCAGGAAGTAAACGTTGGTATCTGTGATGCTGGGGAGCGAGATGAACCACCTGCTTTGCATTTCTGGATGTGACAGGACTGTACAACTTAGATCTGACCCTTTGGTTATGGAATTGCTCAGCTCAGTCTATCTCAAGCTCCTCTGATGTTTGCTACAAAGCAGCTCTGTTTGGTTGCTTCACCAGGTTGACACCGTATTTTTAGGTGCATCTGGTGTTGCTTTTATACTCATCATTGAACAGGAGTTGATCTCCCA
>NW_025132692.1:0-1154 GCF_004010195.1 Chiloscyllium plagiosum
GTCCTTATCTTCATCTTCTTTTCGTTCTCTTGAGGTCTGCTAAATATTCCATCTTCTGTTATCTCCCTGGGAGATGTGCATCTCTACAATGGTTACCTTTGGTCTTCAATGGTCATTTATTACCCCCTACCCACTGGATTTTGAGCTTTTGTCAGGTTTATGCAGTAATTAGTTAAAAAATTCTGGAAACTGGATAGTTCATCGTTCTTTTGAACAGAGCTCTGACATTTGATGGAGACACCATGTAAATATTTGTGCTTGTGCAGCAACTTACATTGCGCAGCGTGTATCCAACTTGTTCAAACATTCAAAGCTTTCATGTTCATAATCCGTTAACTGATCTGGGAGACCAAATACATGGAAAACATATAACAGCCAGAGAATTACGAACTTTCTAGATATTGCAAAGTGTAAAATCACTGTCTGAATTCTACTCTTCAGCTTGGGCTCACTCTGCTCGTTTTCCTTACTAAGACCCCTCAGTCTCTTACAGGCTTGTCTTGTAAATAAAGTGTGTGCGACTGTCAGTTCATTGAGGAACACAATGTAAAATAAGGCAAAAATAGGGTTAAAGCCACATCAAATGAGTGGAATCCAATGCAGAAGAGTCAGCAAAGTAGCTGCCCTTAGTCCTGCCGTAAAATAGCCTGTACATGGTTATATTTGTTAGTCTCAAATCTAAAATTAGTCTCAAATCTGGATGGGTGCTTAAGCTAGGACAAATGTTCGGCACAACATCGTGGGCCGAAGGGCCTGTTCTGTGCTGTATTGTTCTATGTTCTATGTTCTATGTTCTAAATGCCAAGAACATTTTTTAAACAAAGCAGAATGTCGATTGTTGACACAAATGCAGGAAACAATTACTCGTACAGTATTTAGTTTTCAGTTTATGACAACAAAAGCTGACAAAGCGATCAAAGGTGAATGTGACAGTGAACTAGACAGAACAGTCAGTGAAAATGACCAGTAGATCTGCTGTTGCCATGGCCACCAGATAACGTGTTATGCAGGGAGCGAGGCCTCACTTTCCCTGGGACAGGATCAACATCGACATGGAATTTACTGGCAGAATGATAATTGAAAAATGGCTGGGTATTCATGCACATTATTTTCTATATAAGTATCTAAGCAATCTGAATGGTCGCTACAACAGC
>NW_025132693.1:0-1154 GCF_004010195.1 Chiloscyllium plagiosum
TAAGTATTATGTGCATGCATATAAGAAACTACAATGATCCCAGCACCGACCCTCCGAGGCATTCCACTCGCCACAGACCTCCAGTCTGACAAGCATCCTTCCTCTCGGCTTCCTACCATCAATCCCAATTTGGTTCTAATTTGCCAGTTCCCCCTCAATTCCATACGACCTAACCTTCCAGAGCTACGTCTTATTGAACTTTGTTGAAGTACTTACTGAAATCCGTATGGACTACATATATCACCCTGCCTTCGGCAATGTCACCAGTCACTTCATCAAACAACTCTAACAAATTTGTAAGCCATGATCTCCGATGTGCAAAGCCGTGCTGACTGCTCGTAATCACATCCTGCCTGTCCAAATGCGTGTACACCTTACCTCTCAGAATTTTCTCAAGTATCTAACTGATGACAAATTTTAGGTTTACTGGTGTATAGTTCCCAGGTTTTTATTTGTAGCCCTTCTTGAATAAGGGCACAGCATTCGCTATCCTCACAGTCCGCCGGGACCTCACCCGTTGGCCAGCGATGATTCAAAAGTACCAACCAGGACTTCCGCAATTTCTTCTCTGTCCTCCTGCAGTGTTCGTGAATATAAATGGTCAGGACCACGAGATTTATAGAAATACTGCAAAGTATGAAAAATACGTCTATTTCTTTCATGTAAAAACACCAAAGAGTGAGAAAGTGACTTAACGATGATCAACATAACAAACTAAAGATTATGTTAATCATAGGAAGTGACTTCAGAAGAATTCCAGACATTGTGGAATCCTGAAAATTCTCACATATTGACGATCCAGAAAAGGAGGGCCGAGAAACTGACAAGGAAATGAAAAAGAGAACATGCATGCCAACAAACAGAAAGACAAGGACTGCATATATCTACAATTTATATTTCAAAGAAAGCAAAATAAAAGCAGTCAAATGTGGAAATTTGTAATCGGGAGAGGAGAGGTCATTGTGGAGACAGGGAAATTACCAAGAAAATAACCAATTACTTTGCATCTATCTTCATGGAGGAAGATCCAGAAAAATCACCCAGAAATACTAACTGACCATCTAGAAGTTGTGGACCAATATACATTAAGTCAACTTATATCAGTAACAAGATAGTACGTGAACATGTAGCTGGATTGAGCATTGTTAAATCTG
>NW_025132694.1:0-1154 GCF_004010195.1 Chiloscyllium plagiosum
TCGAACTTCCCAGCATTTCTTGCTGATCCCTAACTGCCCTGCGTTTATTACTGATCCCTCACTGCCCAGAATTTATTTCTGATCCATAACTGACCAGCATTTATTCTGATCCCTAACTGCCCAGCATTTATTGCTGATCCCTAACTGCCCAGCATTTATTACTGATCCCTAATTGCCCAGCGTTTATTATTGATCCCTAACTGCCCAGCATTTATTGCTGCTCAACTGTCCAGCGTTATTGCAGATCCCTAACTGCCCAGCATTTATTGCTTATCTCTAACTGCCCAGCATTTTTTCTAATCCCTAACTGACTAGCATTTTTTCTGACCCTTAACTGTCCAGCTTTTATTACTGATCCCTAACTGCCCAGCATTTATTGCGGATCCCTAACTGACTAGCATTTTTTCTGATCCCTAACTGCCCAGCATTTATTGCTTATCTCTAACTGCCCAGAATTTATTACTGATCCCTAACTGCCCAACATTTATTGCTGATCTCTAACTGACCAGCATTTTTTCTGGTCCCTAACTGCCCAGCATTTATTACTGATCGCTAACTGGCCAGCATTTATTACTGACCCCTAACTGCCCAGCATTTATTGTTGATCCCTAACTGACCAGCATTTATTGCTGATCCCTAACTGCCCAGTATTCATTGCTGATCCCGAACTGCCCAGCTTGTATTACTGATCCCTAACTGGCCAACATTTATTACTGACCCCTAACTGACCAGCATTTGTTGCTGATCCCTAACTGACCAGCATTTTTCTGATCCCTAACTGTCCAGTGTTATTGCTGATCCCTAACTGCCCAGCATTTATTGTTGATCCCTAACTGACCAGCATTTATTGCTGATCCCTAACTGACCAGCGTGTATTACTGATCCAGAACTGCCCAGCATTTATTGCTGATGTCGAACTGCCCAGCATTATTACTGATCCTGAACTGCCCAGCATTTATTGCTGATCCCTAACTGCCCAGCATTTCTTGCTGATCGCTAACTGCCCAGCGTCTATTACTGATCCCTTACTGCCCAGCATTCATTACTGACCCCTAACTGACCAGCATTTATTGCTGATCCCTAACTGCCCAGCATTTATTACTGACCCCTAACTGCCCAGTATTTACTGCTGATCCCTAACTGACCAGCATTTA
>NW_025132695.1:0-1154 GCF_004010195.1 Chiloscyllium plagiosum
ATGCTATCATTGCTGAACTGTTAATGTAGAGACTCAGCGAATATTCTGGGGTTCCTGATTCGAATCCCACCACAGCAGACATGGAACTTGAATTTATCTACAATTATGAATCTATTGATGAAATTATTCTCGAATGTCAGGAAAAACCCATCTGGATCACTGATGTCCTTAACGGAAGGAAGCTGCCATCCTTACCTTGTCTGGCCTACATGTGACTCCTGATCCACAGGAATGTGGTTGACTCTTATCTGCCCTCTGGGTAATAAATGCTGCCCACAGCCAGTGGCACCTACATCCCAGTAAATTAATTTTAAACAAAGATCTCATTCCTTGGATCATGTGAGAGAGAAGCAGAAGGTGACCATTCGGCCCCTCGAGCGTGCCCAACCATTCAATTAGACCAGGCCTGATCTGTTAGTGATTTGTGTTCCATCTTCCCCCAACGTCCCTTAACAAGGATCTATCAACTTGTGTCTTAAAAATACTCAGTGAGCCCACCTTCTGGGGCAGAGAGTTCCAAACTTGCACAGCCCTCTGATAGGAAACAAATATCATAATCGCTGTCCTGAAAGGGTGAACCCAATTTTAAAGCAGTTCCCTCTAGTTCAGGAATTATTCACAAGTGGAAACATCCTTTCCACATCCGCCTTATCCAACCATTCAGGATTTTAGATACTTCAGTCATGTCACCCCTCATTCTTCCATACTCTCGCTGTCACAAACCTATCCTGTCCAACTGATTCACATTTTATTTCTGTCATGCCGGGTGTGAGTGGGGTTGAAATGTTGTGTTATGTTTATTATGCAGTGAATGTGTTGCTTCACTGTGTGGGGTCTAAGAGTCAACATGAGCCATACTAGCTTTCCTGTCTCACTGTATTACATATATCTTACATCACTGTCGTGTTTCCATCCCTCCCTACATCATCTAACTAAAAGGAATGACAGAGATCGACTAAAGTTGTTAGAAAATGTGTTGTTGCATAAAAGGTATTTGATCTGTTTGTAGAGATTGCATTGTAATTTTAGTAACCAGTTAATTAAAAGTTACCGACAAAATATTTTAAGAGGATCTACTGTTGGTGGTGGAAATGCTGCTGGTTCATATAAGAGAGGGCTGAGGTGAATACTGTACTCGATTTTGATGAGAAAGT
>NW_025132696.1:0-1154 GCF_004010195.1 Chiloscyllium plagiosum
CTCAATTAAATAAAAGCCCATGTTAGGATAGCCGAAATATCTGTATTCATGTAATTCAAGAAGGGCTGCCATATTGTATAAAATAATTCGGTCTTTCGGTGCACCATATTTGTAAGGAAGTCAAGGGGAATACATTCCATAATTAATCTGTGCCAATTTGAAAGTCCAGGGGGGCCCTCAGCCACTTAGTTTACCAAAATATTTTGGTAAGAGAGAAAGAGAGAATAGAAAATAGTCTCTTCCCGTACATGTCCAGGGAGGGAAAGTTCGAAAAGCCCAAAAGGAGAGATACAGGGTCCACTTTAATTTCTATTCCTAGAATGTCTGTCAGGGTACTTGCTACTTTAGTCCAATATCTACGGATCTTATGACAGGTCCATAGGCAATGTACAAGAGTGCCCACCTCTACTTTACATTTGGGACACATTGGAGATGCTCCTGCCTTAAATTTTGCCAATCGATCCGGTGCTATATGGGCCCTATGAAGTATCGTCAGCTGGATAGCCTGAGTTCTGTTACAGATGGTAATTCTTCTCGCGTTTTCCCAAATGTCATTCCATGTTTCTATAGAGATTTCTAGTCCCAAATCCCGATCCCATGTTTTAAGCAGATTGTCCATATCTCCCGATACTTTATCATGTAGTAAATGATAAATAGTACAGACGGAAGATACCCCCATTGGTCATAGCACTCTACATTCTCTATCTGATTTATAAAGACTATCTAATAACGTAGTCTTCTTCTGTATATAGTCTTGAATTTGGAAGTATTGAAAGAGGTCTCCATTAGGTAATCGAATTTCTGATGCAGCTGTTCAAAAGACATCAAGACCCCATCTTTAAATAGGTCCCCTAAACATGAGATACCCCTGGATCTCCAGAGTTTAAAAGTAGCATCTGTAAACCCCGGTTGGAATCCCCATGCTCCCACTATCAGCGCATAGGGGGATGTTTTATGTGAGTTGCCCTCATTTTGCCGCATTATATTCCAAGCTTTAATTGTGTTTAGTATTATAGGCTTTTTACAGTGATCTGTAATGATTTTCCTCTTGTCTGAAAATAAAAGGTTAATAAGTGGGTATTTTACTTGAGAAGCCTCGCTGTCCAGCCAGGTTGATTGTCGATCAGACAAGACCCAATCAGCTATGTAACTTA
>NW_025132697.1:0-1154 GCF_004010195.1 Chiloscyllium plagiosum
TCCATGCTGTACATCTCTATGACTCTATGGTTGACAATCCTGGGAAGAGTGTCAAGTTCCTAGGAACGACGGGAATTTTGTCGGTGAGGTATAGCGCGACTGGCAGCCCCTGTGGCTCTGGGATCCCAGGGGTGTTGAGGGGAACGGAAAGGAAGGACAATGGGTGTGAGTCGGGAACACGGGGGGCAGCAGGGTTTGGGAAGTTTCTGGAAGGTAGAATTTGGGGGAGCAGTCGGAATGTTCAGGCCTGGAGGCGACAAGGCTGTGAGTGAGGGCTCCTGCAGCCGTTGAGCTGTCGTGAGGTCTTGGTAAAATCTCCATCAATCAAAAACAAAACTTTTAAACGTCTTTTTTAAAAAAACTTCTGAATCCCTTCAAGGCTTTCCCTCACTCAGCGTCTGGCTGGGAGTTCAGCCTCACAGGAGTTAATGCTAATCGAAAGGAGGATTTAGCATTTTTTTTAAAATCCATGTTAATTCTGTCATTTTGCTTGCGGATGAGTTACTTGGAAGGCTTTTGCAGTCATCTGTTCGCACGTTGGCAGTGCCAGGATTCACAGCTTGGTAGGCTTTGTTTAGATATAAAAATGATGAAGCCTAATTGGTAGGCCCGAGCTGAGCCATTGTCATGGCAACTTGGAACTGTCAGGGGGGATGGCGGAGGGATGTGCATCATGGGATTATTCAAAGAAAGTGGAGGGCCCCTGTATTTTTTAGAGCGCCTTTCACTGCCTCGGTACACCCACGAAGCACTCAGGGCCAATGGGTGCCATGCTGTGGTGAGCATGTTTCTGCACAGGCAGATCCCACAGGTGGAATTGACAACAGAGGATCCATTTCCCCTCGGGTGTGATTGTGGGATGGTTCCCGGGTCTGAGACACTGGGGTACGCCCCCTGTCTGGGGTAGGAGAGGACAGGGACGTTCAAGAGGTCTCTGATACAAGAACTACATCAGGAGTTAGTGGTGGCAGAGAGAGAGAGAGAGAGAGAGAGAAGAGAGAGAAGGGGGGAGAGAAAGACAGAGAGCGGGAGACAGAGAAGCTTTGAGAGAGAATTCTCTAGCCCAGAGCCACCCCCAACCAACGCTCCCACCGGTCACTTCCATTGCCCACCCCCTCCCAGCCCTGCCCCGGCATACAGAGATAGGGAGGGGG
>NW_025132698.1:0-1154 GCF_004010195.1 Chiloscyllium plagiosum
TTATCCAGATATTAACACCTATAATTAGATGATACAGACCCCAATGTACAGTTAAGTCGTGGATATTAATAACTGCTTTGTGTGTGAGAAATCACCTCTCCTGAACATGAGTCAATTTTTCTGAAGAAGTGACAAAGAGGATTGATGAGGGCAAAGCGGTGGAAATGATCGACATGGACTTCAGTAAGGTGTTCAACAAGGTTGCCCATGGTTGACTGGTTAGCAAGGTTGATCTCATGGAAGATAGAGAGAACTAGCCATTTGGAAACAAAACTGGCTCAAAGGTAGAAGACAGAGGGTGGTGGTGGAAGGTTGGTTTTCAGATTGGAGACCTGTGACCAGTGGGGTGTCACAAAGGATTGGTGCTGGATCCACTAATTTTCATAATTTATATAAATGATTTGGATGTGAATATAGGAAGTAATGTTAGTAAGATGACACCAAAATTGGAGGTGTAGTGGACAGTGAAGAGGATTATCTCAGATTACAAAAGGATCTTGATCTGATGGATGAACGTGCTGAGGACTGGCAGATGGAGTTTAATTTAGATAAATGTGAGGTGCTGCATTTTGGAAAAGCAAATATTAGCAGGATGTTTACACTTAATGGTACTGTCCTCGGGAGTGCTCCTGAACAAAGAGACCTTGGCATGCAGGTTCATGGCTCCTTGAAAGCAATCGCAGGTAGATAGGATAGAGAAGAAGGTGTTTAGTATGTTTCCTTTATTGGTCAGAACATTGAGTATAAGAGTTAGGAGGTCATATTGCAGCTGTACAGGACATTGGTGAGGTCACTCTTGGAATATTGCGTGCAATTCTTGTCTCCTTCCTATCAAAACAATATTGCGAAACTTGAAAGCGTTCAGAAAAAATTACAAGCATGTTGCCAGGGTTGGAGGATTTGAGCTACAGGGAGAGGCTGAATACACTGTTTTCCCTGGAGCATTAGAGGTTGATGGGTGACCTTATAGAGGTTTATAAAATCAGTAGGGGCATGGATAGGGTAAATGCACAAGGTCTTTTCCCTGCGGTGGGGAGGAGGCACGATGGGTGTGGGTGACCGAGGCGGGGGTAGAAACCAAGAGGCTAGGGAGACAGTTATTTTATAGATCTGCAACACACCCCTGTTCCTGTTTTCTCCCTGTCCCCTTCAAT
>NW_025132699.1:0-1154 GCF_004010195.1 Chiloscyllium plagiosum
TTTCAGTACAGTGGGCATATATAACTACAGTGAGAGTGGGTACATTCCAGTACAGTGGGTTCATATAATTGCAGTGACAGTGGATATATTCCAGTACAGTGGGCTTGTATGACTGCAGTGACAGTGAGTACATTTCTGTACCGTGAGCTTATATAAGTGGGTACATTCCAGTACAGTGGGCTTATATAACTGCAGTGACAGTGGGTACATTTCAGTAGTGAGGTTATATAACTGCAGTGACAGTGGGTACATTCCAGTACAGTGGCCCTATTTCAGTACAGTGGGCATTTATAACTACATTCACAGTGGATATATTCCTGTATAGTGGTCTTATGTAACTGCAGTGACAGTGGGTACATTCCAGTACAGTGGCCCTATTTCAGTACAGTGGGCATTTATAACTACATTCACAGTGGATATATTCCTGTATAGTGGGCTTATATAACTGCAGTGACAGTGGGTATATTCGAGTTAAGTGGGCTTATATAACTACAGTGACAGCATGTACATTCCATTACAGTGGGTTTATATACCTGCAGTGACAATGTGTACATTTCAGTACAGTGGGCATATATAACTACAGTGACAGTGGGTACATTCCAGTACAGTGGGTTCATATAATTGCAGTGACAGTGGATACATTCCAGTACAGTGGGCTTGTATGACTGCAGTGACAGTGGGTACATTTCTGTACCGTGAGCTTATATAACTGCAGTGACAGTGGGTACATTCCAGTAAAGTGGGCTTATATAACTGCAGTGACAGTGGGTACATTTCTGTACAGTGGCCCTTTATAACTTCATTGACAGTGGATATATTCCTGTATAGTGGGCTTATGTAACTGCAGTGAGAGTGGGTACATTCCAGTACAGTGGGCTCATATAATTGCAGTGACAGTGGATACATTCCAGTATAGTGGGCTTGTATGACTGCAGTGACAGTGAGTACATTTCTGTACGGTGGGCATATATAACTTCATTGACAGTGGGTACATTCAAGTACAGTGGGCTTATATAACTGCAGTGACAGTGGGTACATTTCTGTACGGTGGGCATATATAACTGCAGTGACAGTGGATACATTCCAGTACAGTGGACTTACATAACTGCAGTGACAGTGGTTACATTCCAGTACAGTGCGATTATATAATGGCA
>NW_025132700.1:0-1154 GCF_004010195.1 Chiloscyllium plagiosum
TAGGCATGGCATTGGCACGCTGCCCAGTGTATAGACAACCAGCAAGTGGGGAGCTATAACATTGAAAAGGATCTGGATCTCCTTGTACACCAGTCACTGAAAGCAATATTGCAGGAAATAAAGCAGGAAAGAAGGTAAATGGTGTGCTGACCTTCATTTCAGGGGAATGTGAGTCCAGGAGAAATGGTGTCTTACTGTAGCTGTACAGGGACTTGGGGAGACATCATCACAAACATTGTGCAGTGTTGTGGACAGTTCTCATCTCCATATCTAATAAAGAAAATGAGTGGAGAAATCAGTGAAATGTACAAAACTCTGACAGGATGAGACAGATTGGAAGCAGGGATGATAATTACCCTGGCTGGTACAGGCAGGTCACTCTGCATTGAGATGAGAATAAATGCCTGTACTCACTAACTGGTGAACATGGGGAATTCGCTCGCACCTGGAAACCAAGACACTAACTTTAAATAATGATTTAGAGACAGTAAAGGGATGGTGGGAGGGCAGGAGTACAGTGTGGAAATGAAAGGCCAACCATCATTATATTGAGTTGGGTAGCAAACTCGATGGACCAAACGTAATACTGCACCGCCTATTTTATAGCTTCCCAAGGTTACTCACATTAATGGATATGTATATCGTGTGGGGCATGTGCATTGCGGAGATTTTTTTCATGAACTAGAATGAGGAGGCTCAAAGTGTTGTATGATCTACTCCTTTCCCAATGTTTCTGTGCAGTCTGTGGGAAAGCTCGGTAAATGTTATCACAAGCTCTTAGATGTGAGGAAGGAGGTTTCTGCAGGGTCGACAGGACTGTGTTCCCATTCCCTTTTCCGACACTGGGTGTTCTGTCCGGTTTCATCCTTTCAGACCTCGGAGTAGTTTGATACAAATGAGTGCCTTGATTGACCGTTTCAGAGACCATTGAAATGTTTATCACATGTCAGGGTCTTTGGAGTCAGTTTTAGGCCAGCCCAGAAAATCACGGGAGATTCACTTCCTAAAAGTACATTGGAGAAGGAAATTCTGTTTACAATCCATATTGGCTTCAAAGTCACTGTTACTGACACCAGATTTTAGATCTCGATATTTTATTAATTGCTTTTAACTTCCACCCGCTGGTCTGGATTAATAATCCAGTGACATTTCCA
>NW_025132701.1:0-1154 GCF_004010195.1 Chiloscyllium plagiosum
CAGAGATACTTTGTTTCCATTCAGTTCCCCCGGTTTGATCCAGATATCAGTTCCTTCCTTTGATTATTTTTCTCATGATTCATGTAATCTGAGACAGAGGACCGGAAAAAATTTTACTCTATGATCTAATCCATTTTTTCTTTAGGTATTTAGGTATCAGAGGTCATTTGCTCAAATTCCAGGAGCAGCAATGTTTTCTAAGCTGTTGCATTGCTTTGGAAATTTTGGGGAAAAGAAAGATTAGAAGAAAAATGACACTTTAAAAAAAAAGACAGAGAGACAATGGCAAGAACCTCGTGCTCAAGATATTAAAGGAGAAAGAAACCGACACAACTGTTTCAGGGAAGTATCTTTGGACATCGATGTGTGTCTATGAAAAATTAACCTACAGTCAAATTCCAAGATGAACTTGAAGGAACCTGCGAGAGAGAGCTCGCAGTCCAGGAGCAGCTAAGTGCATAGTTTTTAAAATATTTAAAGTGGAAACTTACTGCCCTTTTTTTGGAAGTCTGCAATCGTGAATAGAGTGGGTTCTTTGTGATGATATGTTTATTGAGTTCTGCCTCTTAATTAAATTTAAAAATACAAAATATTGATACTGACGTTGCCTGGAGCAGTTCTTTATTCGAGCAGTAAGACTGCGCTATTTCTTCTACCTATAGATTGTTCAGGTGCAAAGATTGCCTTTAGGAGAGTGATGTTCCCTTCCTCTACGATGTGAGGGGTTAGGGAGAGTTTCCATGCTACTGTTGAGTATGTTGGCAGTAAGAATGTTTGGTTATGAATTCAATAAGATTAATCTGATCAGCTGGAACGGCAGGTAGAGGCAGTGAAGAATTTACAGGAGCATAACAGTTATAGGAAGGGAGAAAATCCGCAGATACAGTCATATCGATGGGTTACGTCGAATAAAGTTAGAATGAAGAGGCAGGTAGTGCTGGAGTTTCTGGTGGCTATCCCCATCTCCAACAAGTATGCTGCTTGGGATGTACTCGAGACGGATCTCAGATGAATGTGGCACCAGCAGTCAAGTTTCTGTCACCAAGCCAGGCTTTGATGTAACGTAGAATGTCAGGTTCCAAGCGATTGGGTGTGATAGGAACCTCTAAATTCAGAGGTATAAATATTCTGCAGGGGATCGAGCGAATGGCTTG
>NW_025132702.1:0-1154 GCF_004010195.1 Chiloscyllium plagiosum
CCCAGATCCACGGTGCTGTGAGGTAGCAGTGCTTACCACTGAGCCACTGTGCCACTGAGCTGGTCAGTGCTAGGCCCATTGCAGTTTGTTATCGATATCAATGATTTGGATGAGGATGTTTAAGGCATGATGAGTAAGTTTGCAGGTTACACAAAAATAAGTGAGGAAGGTTCTCAGCAATTGCCACAGGGCCTTGATCAGCTGGGGAATTGGGCTGAGAAATGGCAAATGGAGGTTAATACAGACAAGGGCAAGATCGAGCATTTTGGAAAGTCACATCAAGACAGGGGTTTCATGCTGAATGGTAGGGCCTGAAGGAGTGTAGTGAAACAGAGGGACCTTGGATTCCAGAAGCACGGCTCTCTGAACTGAGGGAGACAGGGCAGTGAAGAAGGCTTTTGGCACACTGGGCCCTTCATCAGTCAGAGCATGGAATATCGAAGTTGGGAAGTTATGTTATAGTTGTGCAGGGTGTTGGTGAGGCTGCACTTGGAATATTGTGTTCAGTTTTGGCCACCTTGCTATAAGAAGGATGTTATTAAACTGGAAAGAGTGCAGAAGGAATTTACAAGGATGTTGCCAGAACTCAACTAGACAGGTATAGAGAGACAAGTTAGAAAATTTTCTTTAGTGTGTAGGAGACTGACAGTGGTGGTGGTGGGGGGTTGGTGGGGAGATTTCCTTATAGAGGTGTATAAGATCATGGGAGGCATGGATAAGGTGAATGCACTCAGTCTTTATCCAAGGCTTGGGAATCAAGGAAGAAAGGGCATCAGTTTAAGGTGAAAGGGGAAAGATTAAAAGGGAACCTGAGGGACAACCCTTTTCTCTAGACGGTGGGACACATACGGAATGAACTACCAGTGGAAGTAGTCAAGGAGGATACATTTAATAACATTTAAAAGGCACTTGGGCAAATGCATGGAGAGGAACATATTGGAAGGATATGGGCCAAGTGCAGGGAAACAGAGTTAGTGTGGATGGGCCAGTTTGGGCCAAAGAGCCTGTCTCCGTGCTGTAGAACTCTATGACTCTATGAGTATACCCAAGTGTCCCATAATACAGAATCAGCTAAAGCAACCGGAACACGAGCCGGTACAAATGTGAAACAGTCCGGCAGCATTGGGCAGGACGCCAGCCTGGCCTTGCAGCGA
>NW_025132703.1:0-1154 GCF_004010195.1 Chiloscyllium plagiosum
CGGAACTACAGACCAGTGAGTTTGATGTCAAGTGTGGAGAAGTGTTTGTAGGAGTTTCTGAGAGGCAGTATTTACATGCATATGGAAAGACAAGAACTGAATAGGGATATTCAGCATGGCTTTGTTTCTGGGAATCCATGTCTCACAAACCAGATTGCAGTTTTTGAACAGGTGATAGGGAAGATAGATGAAGGTAAAGCAGCATATGTTGTCTACGTGGAACTTAGTGAGGCCCAACAAGGTTCACATGGAAGCCTGGTTAATAAAGTTAGATCACAGGATATCAGGGAGAGCTCACCAATTAGATGCAAAACTAGCTTGACCGCAGGAGGCAGACGGTGCTGGGAGAGATTTGCTGTTCCAATTGGAGGCCTGTGTCCAGCGTTGTGCCACAAGGACCTGGCTGCTGTTTTCTTTGTTTTTGTAAATGGTTTGGATGAGAACATTGGAACCGTGGATAGTAAGTTGGAGATGAAACCCCAAAAATTGGAGTTATGGTGGACAGTGAAGAAGGCTATCTTAGAGAACAAAGATATCTTGATCGACTTGACAAGTGGGCTGAATATTGGTTGATGGAGCGTCATGCAGATAAATGTGAGATGTTGCATTTTGTTAGACAAACGAGTGTAGAATTTATTCAGAAAATGGTAGTGCTGGGGAGTGTTGTCAAATAGAGAGATCCAGGATCTAGGTACACAGTTCCGTAAAAGTGGAGACGCAGATGGACAGGGCAGTGAATAAGGCATAAGGCAATCTGCCTTCCATCGGTCAGAGCATTGATTATAGGAATTGGCACATCATGTTGTGGCTCTACAAGAGAATGCTAAGGCTACATTTGAAGCACTGAGTGCAATTCTTGTCGCCCTGCTATTGGAAAGATGTTGTAAACTCGGAAGGAGACAAGCGTATTTAAAATGATGTGACGGAGATGGGAGATTTTGAGACATAAGGATAGGCTGGTGTTAGAAACACAATTAACAAAATTAACTGACACCACCAAAAGCTGGAATCAAGACAATTTGTTTACGAACTTGCAAGTAAGGGCTTCAGATGCATTAAGCAATTGAGCAAATAAGCATTGGGATACATGTACAGTTATATCTTTTGAGCTGCATGAGGTTACCTCTCCAACCCTTGTATTATCCAACCATCTT
>NW_025132704.1:0-1154 GCF_004010195.1 Chiloscyllium plagiosum
GTCAATTTCAGTCTGCACCACATGTTCCTTTACCTTATTTCTCATATTTCTTGCATTCAGGTGTAAAAACTCCAGTCTTTTATTAACCATCCCTCTTCTCATTGTCGTTTGTTTGTCCAGTGTGCTTGAAGTTTGACTGCTAACCCTTTCCACACATTGTTCTTTTTCTGTCTGTGCTGGCGAATTTAATAACCTCTGCCGAGGTCTGCGTCCTTACTTCCTCTTTTAATTCAGTTTTCGAATTTTCGCTATAACTGAATTCCTCCCCCACCCAATTCCCATTTGGTTTAAAGTCTTGTCTACAGCCCGAGTTTCGTGATTCGCTGGGGCACTGGTCTCAGAACGGTTCAAATGACGACTGCCCCATCAGAACAAGTCCCTGCTTCGCCATTCTTGTTGCCAATGCCCCTTGAATATAACCAAATTTCTCCAACACTCATGCTGAGCCATGCATCTACCTGCCTAATGATGTTGACTCTGTACCAAATAGATCGTGGCTCAGGTAGTAATCCACAGATTATTACCTTTATTGTTATGCTTTCTAATTCAACTCACAGCTGTTCATATCCCATAGCAGACGCTCTTTCCTAGTTTTATGTATGTCATTGGACCACAGTCGCTGGATGGTTTCCTTCGCATTCCTCTATGCCCCAGATGGCATATCACAAACCCGAACACCAAACAAGTAACACATCATTCAGGTCTCACGTTCCTGGTCCTGAGTATGTCTCTAAATATATTATCCCCAAATCCAATAACAATTCTGTTTCTTCACCCTCCGGAATCGCACCCTGCACCACTGTGCTGTGTTCAGCCGGCACATCCTCACTGCAGGGACTCTGCCGTGTCCACATAGGGCGCAAAACGCTTCAACCTGTTGGACAAGGATAGGGACTGATGCTTCTGTAACTGTACCTATTGGATCCCTCTAAATACCTCACTCATAATCATACCCGCTTGTTCCTCACCACTGGCTGCATTTGAGTTAGTTAGTCTAAGCGATGTGAGTGTCCCCGAAACACAGCGTCCAAGGTAATTCTCCCCCTCCCTGACGTGTTGCAATATTCAAAGCTCAGACTCCAGCTCATCGAATCCGAGCTGGAGCTCTTCGAGAAAAGAAAGTTTATTGCAGACATTGCTACCGGCAACCACTT
>NW_025132705.1:0-1154 GCF_004010195.1 Chiloscyllium plagiosum
TGTTACAGCTTTATGGGTATTGCCGAGTGGTGCTCGTGTCCCTGCCTCCGGGCACAAAGGTCTAGGTGTAAATCCCACAGAAGTGTCTCCTAATATATCTGAACAAACTGATTAAACTGGTTTTAGAATTGTGACGTGATGGCGAAAGAACAGGTGCCGGTGTTGAATTTCAGCCTTTAGGCCCGCTATTATTGAAAGTACAGCCATTCGTGTTGATTGGGGTCACATTTCGCAGCAGTAAAGGTTGATAAAATCAGAACAGTCATGGATAGGGTTTGTAGTCAAGCTTTTTCCCCAGGTTAGGGGCGTCCAAAACTAGAGGACATTGGTGGAAAGTGAGAGGGGAAAGATTTTGAAGAGGCCTAACGGGCACCATTTCACACAGAAGGTGGTGTGCGTATGGAATGAGCTGCCAAAGGAACTGGTGGACGCTGGTACAACTACATCATGTAAAAGGCATCTGGATGCTGACAGACCTACCGAGGTTTTCCAGCAATTTCTGTATTTGTTAAAACATTCATTTTGACACAGGTATCTGTGTTAGCTGTTTGGATACAGAATTGGCTGGCCATCAGAAGCCAGCGAGTGGTAGTGGAAGGATAATATTCTGCCTGGAAGTCAGTGGTGAGTGGTGTTCCACAGAGCTCTGTCCTTGGGCCTCTACTCTTTGTAAAGTTTTTTAATGACTTGGTTGAGGGGATTGAAGAATGAGTCAGCAGGTTTGCAGATGACACGAAGGTTGTAGGTGTTGTTGACAGTATAGAGGGCTGTTGTAGGCTGCCGGGGACATTGGCAGGACGCAGAAATGGGCTGAGAGGTGGCAGATGGAGTTCAACCTGGATAAATGCGAAGTGATGTATTTTGGAAGGTCGAATTTGAAAGCTGAGTACAGGATTAAGGATAGGATTCTTGGCAGTGTGAAGGAACAGAGAGATATTTGTGTGCAGGTACATAGATCCCTTAAAATGGCCACCCAAGTGGACAGAGTTGTTAAGAAAGCATATGGTGTTTTGGCTTTCATTAACAGGGGGATTGAGTTTAAGAGTCGTGAGATCTTGTTGCAGCTCCATAAAAATTTGGTTCGAATGCACTTGGAATACTGCGTCCAGTTCTGGTCACTTTATTATAGGAAAGGTGTGGATGCTTTGGAGAGG
>NW_025132706.1:0-1154 GCF_004010195.1 Chiloscyllium plagiosum
ACAGCACCTGGCCCATATCCCTCTAAACACTTCACATGCACGTACCCATTCAAATGCCTTTTAAATGGTGTAATTGTGTCTGGCTCCGCCACCTCTTTTGGGCGCTCAAACCATACACACAGCAGTCTATCTTTGTACCTCATTTCCCTTGATAAAACTTTCTCCTCTCACCTTAAACCTTTGTCCTGTAATTTTCGACTTGCCTATGCTGGGGAAAAGACGTTGACTGTTTACCTTTTCTATGTTAAAAATCACACAACACCAGGTTATAGTCCAACAGGTTCAATCGGAAGCACACTAGCTTTCGGAGTGACGCTCCTTCATCAGGTGATTGTCACCTGATGAAGGAGTGTCGCTCCGAAAGCTAGTGTGCTTCCAATTAAACCTATTGGACTATAACCTGGTGTTGTGTGATTTTTAACTTTGTACGCCCCAGTCCAACACCAGCACCTCCGAATCATACCTTATCTATGCCCGTCATGATTTTATAAACCTTTTTAAGATGGCCCCTCAGCTTCAACGCTTGAAAATAGCCTCAGCCTATTCAAACTCTCCCTGTAGCTCAAACCCTCCAACACCTGCAACATTCTTTTAAATCTCTTCTGCACGGTTTCACGTTTGACAACATCTTTCCGACAGCAGGGTGACCAGAATTAAAAGCAGTATTATAAATGTGGCCGATCCAATGTCCTGTACAGATGCAACATGTCTTGCAAACGCATAGACTCAAAGCAAGTACCAATAAAGGGAAGATCACCAAGTGCCTTCTTCACTGCGCTGTCTACCTGTGACGGCACATTCAAGGAACGGAGAACCTGCAAAACAAGGTGACACAACAGCTCAGTGACTAGCATTGCTGCTTCAGAGCGCAGCGATCTGGGTTTAATTCTATCCTTGAATGACTGCCTGTGTGGTGTTTGCACATTCTCCCAGTGTCTGCATGATTTTCCTCCGGGTACTACGTTTTCCTCCCACAGTATAAAGATATACAGTTTAGTGTAGATTGGCCATGCTAAATTGCCCCAAGTACCCTGGGATGTGTAGACGAGGTGGATTAGCCATGGGAAATGCAGGCTCAGAGGGATAGGGTAGAGGTTTGTCCAGTTGGATACTGTTTAGTGGGACGGTGAGGCCTTGATGGGCCGAAAATCCTG
>NW_025132707.1:0-1154 GCF_004010195.1 Chiloscyllium plagiosum
AGTTAGTCCTGGAGTGCGGATCAGAATGTGTCCTGGAGCAAAGATCAGAGTGAGGCCTGGAGTGAGGAGAGAGGGAGTCCTGGAGTGAGGAGCAGAGTGAGTCCTGGAGCGAGGAGCAGAGTGTGTCCTGGAGCGAGGAGCAGATTGAGTCCTGGAGTGAGGAGCAGAGTGAGTCCTGGAGTGGGGAGCAGAGTGAGTCCTGGAGCGAGGAGCAGAGTGAGGCCTGGAGCGGGGAGCAGAGTGAGTCCTGGAGTGAGGAGCAGTGTGAGTCCTGGAGCGGGGAGCAGAGTGTGTCTTGGACTGAGGTGCAGAGTGAGTCCTGGAGCGAGGATCAGAGTGAGTCCTGGAGCGAGGAGCACAGTGAGTCCTGGAGCGAGGAGCAGAGTGAGGCCTGGAGCGGGGAGCAGAGTGAGTCCTGGAGCGAGGATCAGAGTGAGACTTGGAGCGAGGAGCACAGTGAGTCCTGGAGTGAGGAGCAGAGTGAGGCCTGGAATGGGGAGCAGAGTGTGTCCTGGAGTGAGGAGCAGACTGAGTCCTGGAGTGGGGAGCAGAGTGTGTCCTGGAGTGAGGAGCGGACTGAGTCCTGGAGTGGGGAGCAGAGTGTGTCCTGGAGTGAGGAGCAGACTGAGTCCTGGAGTGGGGAGCAGAGTGTGTCCTGGAGTGAGGAGCAGACTGAGTCCTGGAGCGAGGAGGGGAACGAGTCCTGGAGCGGGGAGCAGGGTGAGTCCTGGAGCGAGGAGCAGAGTGAGTCCTGGAGCGAGGAGCAGAGTGAGTCCTGGAGTGAGGATCAGAGTGAGTCCTGGACCGTGGATCAGAGCCAGTCCTGGAGTGAGGAGCAGAGTGTGTCCTGGATTGGGGAGCAGAGAGTGTCCTGGAGTGAGAAGCGGAGTGAGTCCTGGAGCGAGGAGCAGAGTGAGTCCTGGAGTGAAGAGCAGAGTGAGTCCTGGAGTGAGTAGCTGAAAGCGTCCTGCAGCGTGGAGCAGAGTGAGTCGCGGAGTGAGGAACAGAGTGAATCCTGGAGCAAGGAGCAGAGTGATTCTTGGAGTGAGGAGCCGATCGGGTACTGGAGTGGGGAGCAGAGTGAGTCCTGGAGCGAGGCTCAGAATATGTCCTAGAGCGAGGAGCAGAGTGAGTCCTGGAGTGAGGAGCAAACT
>NW_025132708.1:0-1154 GCF_004010195.1 Chiloscyllium plagiosum
TCCCCACCTTTCCTTCTACCTATGTCGCTGGTGTCTATGTGGACCACAAGTTGGGGCTGTGCCCTCTCCCCCTCAAGAATTCTGAAAACACGATCAGAGACATCACAATCCCTGGTACCTGGGAGGTCCCTGAATTTCTGTCTTCGATCCCCACCTTTCCTCATACCTATGTCGCTGGTGCCTATGTGGACCACAACTTGGGGCTGTGCCCAATCCCCCTCAAGAATTCTGAAAACACGATCAGAGACATCACAATCCCTGGTACCTGGGAGGCAACACACCAATCGTGAATCGCTCTTGTTCCCACCAAACCTCCTCTCTGTCCCCCTAACTATGGAGTCCCTAATGACTAAAGCTCTGCTCTTGTTCCCCCTTCCCCGAAGAGCAACAGGGACAGACTTTGTGCCAGAGACCTGTGGCCCATTGCTCACCCATGGTAAGTAGTCCCCCCTCAACAGTATCCAAAATGGTATGTTTATTGTTGAGGGGAACCACCACAGGATGGTTGCCAGTTCCCTTTCCTATCCCTGCCAGTAACCCATTTACCTTCTTCTCGTGGCTGTGGAGTAACTATCTCCCTGTAACAACTCTCAATAACCCTCTTTACGAATGATCTGAAGTTCCTCCAGCTCCAGTTCACGAGGAGCTGATGTTGGGGACTCTTCCCACAATTGAAGTCAGTGGAGACACTAGAGGTGACCCTTACCTCCCACATACTGCAGGGGGAACATTGGTGGGCGGCACGGTGCCACAGTAGTTAGCACTGTTGCCTCGCAGCGCCAGAGACCCGGGTTCAATTCCCGCCTCAGGCGACTGACTGTGTGGAGTTTGCACATTCTCCCCGTGTCTGCGTGGGTTTCCGCCGGGTGCTCCGGTTTCCTCCCACAGTCCAAAGATGTGCAGGTCAGGTGAATTGGCCACGCTAAATTGTCCGTAGTGTTAGGTAAGGGGTAAATGTAGGGGTAAATGTGGTTTGCGCTTCGGCGGGTCGGTGTGGACTTGTTGGGCCGAAGGGCCTGTTTCCACACTGTAAAGTAATCTAATCTAATCTAAAAAAAACTGCCCTAACCTCCATTCCCGCTATTCTAACTTCCCAAATACACCGCTGGAAAAAACATGTGACATGACCGAAAACACTTATCACCATACACACT
>NW_025132709.1:0-1154 GCF_004010195.1 Chiloscyllium plagiosum
TCAACTTCGAATTCAATGTTTAAAACTGAGTATAGGAGCCACAAACTTAAGCAAATGTTGGCTTTCCTGACGTTGATATAGAAAAAAATATTGACAGATTTTCTACAGATGACAGATTGTAATTAGAACATCGAAAATTCTCCAAAGCGATCCAGGAATGTAATGTCCTGATGTGTCTGAAGTTGCAAACCCCATGCGAGGCATAAGGACTTTGATATGACTTGACTGCAATCTTTGACAGAAACTCTAATTAACTGGATTTTGTGTTATGCTGTGAAAGATGTAGCGGTTCATGAACATTTCGCCCTCTCCCCCAAAAATCACCGATATGCAACTACCTAAGATTAAACGTTCATTATTGCATTTTCCTTCCATCCGACCAGTTTATCAAAGGGGAAAATGTCATTTTCTGTGTTCTCCATTTCTTGCAATCACATATGTGTGTGAACTGTATATATTTAAAATGCAAAAAGAATGAGCAAAAGTGGAAGCTTCCAATATGATTATGGCTTTTTGAATCTGATGCAACACATTTAAAACATAAAAGTTCCGATGTATACTCGACAGCGTAGAGTTGGAGAGAATGTTTCCTCCTGTGAGATATTATAAAATGAAGGGCTCGATGAAGTTGATTTTGAACGGGGCGCCAATTTAATAAATAAATGAGCAATGTTTTGTTTTTTCACATTGTTCTGTGAATCTTTGTTATTCCCTTCCTCGAATTCAGTGGATTCCAACCATTTCAATATGGAGCTGAAAAATTATTAAATAGCCAATGGATCCAAGAATAGCAGCGGAGTTTGGATCTGATCTTAAATTCAGATCTGCTGTGATCATATTGAGTGTTTCAGTAGGACAGGAGGGTGAAGTGACCTCTTCTTCTGCTTTAGGTTTGTTAAATGGCTCATCAGTTTTGAGATGAAGCACACGATGGGGAAAGCAACAGTATGACGAAGACTTGATACTGGTAATCGATGAGCAATTTTCGATTCAACCTTACAAGACATTGTTCAACGTTTGCTCTGGTTATGGGGTGAAAGTCTAATTTGTGAACGTTTGTCTTATGGCCTTATGGTCTCAATGTTTGGCGACCCCAAGATAATCCATTCACATTCCCAAACATAACACTAACCATTACTGTCCGTTTCCTATCT
>NW_025132710.1:0-1154 GCF_004010195.1 Chiloscyllium plagiosum
CTATCTTTCCATCATAGCTTCACTAACTTTACTTCAGTGATAGATTAGTTATTTTTGCAAATTTAAGTCATTTGCGTCACTTGTCCCGACCACTGAACTTAAACAAGTCTGAGATCTGTTTGGCTGACGATATCACCAAACTGGCTACAAAAAAACTTCGCCATGAGTGGGACTAGAAAAGGGCACAGTGACCCTCCAACATCGGTCAACTTCACAAAGGGCCACTTGAGTTGGTACTCTCTTCCCCAAAGGTTCTGGTGTTATGTGATGAATTTATTCGAAACTGTATTCGTGAGATATTTGACAGTGAAGTGAGTCAATGATAATGAAATGTAGATAAGAATGTGGAACTCTTTTTAAGAATCACACAACACCAGGTTATAGTCAAACAGGTTTATTTGGAAGCACTAGTTTTTGGAGCACCACTCTTTTATGAACCACCGGATGAAGGAGCGGCGCTCCGAAAGCCTTCCAAATAAGCCTGTGGACTATAACGTGATGTTGCTTGATTTTTAACTTTGTACAACTCAGTCCAACACTGGTATCTCAAAATCACAACTCTTTTTACGAATAGATCAGCTACGATCTTATTGTATGTTTGAGCAGGGGCAAGGGCTTCATGACCCACTCCTGCCACTCAGTCCGGTGTCCCAATGTTTAATTCCGCCCAAAATGTCTGGTATACAGGTGCAGTTAGCGGCCGCTTGGTTTTAATACGTGGCCCGAAGAAACAGAGGAGACAATTCAGGCCCTCATGATTGTTATTCACGTATGTATTGGTTTCCAAAATGTAATTTGGAAGCGAATCTGGTTCCAACGTGTAACATTCCTTTCCTTTCTTTTTACAAAAATCCCCTGTCTCCATTTATTGGTCATGTTGTTGGCCCATGTTCACTGTGAATACTGAACACATAATTTGCTCACAATGTCCTCTGGTGTCCCGGATAGCATTATTCAATATTAAGAAATCGAGGAAGATTACAACCACTGACTTTCCTGTAACTGAATTCAAGAACATAAGAAACAGGAGTAGGTCATTCAACACCTCAATCCTAATTTACACTTCAATGAGAGCATGGTTGATCTGTTCCAAGCCTCATCTCCTCTTTTATGCCCAATCCCTGCAGCCCTCATCTTTTTGATGCTTTTAATAT
>NW_025132711.1:0-1154 GCF_004010195.1 Chiloscyllium plagiosum
TCCTGATCAGTGACATCCACACCCTGTGGGTATGTCAGGAAGAATAAAAACACAAACGGGACTTGCGTCTGCGTGGACATGATTTGAACCAATCGTTCCCCCTTGGGTAGATAGAAGGACACCGATATCACAGAGAAACCAGCGCAATACGAGATTCAATTGACTGCTGAAGTGGAAACTCATTTATTCAGTCAAACTGGGGACAGACTGTTCAACAGTTCCGTGTGTGGAAAGGGCTCAGTAAGCAAACGAACTTCCGGAGTAACCAGAAAGATTACATATCCGAGAAGGAGATCAACTAAACTGTCAATGCTGCTGTTTATCACAACCAGCTGCCATTTCCATAGACTCATAGTCATAGACTCATGCAGCATGGAAACAGGCCTTTCACTCCTACCAGCTCATGCTGAACATCATGCCAAACTAAAAGAGTCGCATCTCACGGCTACTGTAACTGCTGAGGCTTAATAATGCCCTCGTGATATTACTACTGCATTCTTAATACGAATGACCAGATATAACTCTGTGGACACGGGTTCAAATCCTGGCATGGCAGATGCTGGAATTTTATTTCAAGAAATACTTAGAGATGAAGAGTATAATGATGATGTTGAATCAGCTGTTTTAGATCTGATTCACTGATGCCTGTTAGCGAAGAAAACTGCCATACTTATCTAGTCTGGCTGGGATGCGATTCCAGATCCAAAAAATCGTGGTTGATTCTGAACTGCTCTATGGGCAATAAATAATGGACTGGGCACGAATGAATGGCTTTTTTAATCCCACTGAAACTTTCCAATTCATTTATCGATCTAAATATTCTGTAAATGTTGTAGATTTCCTTTCATTCAATTCTGCCTCAGGAAGTGAATTGCACACAGGAACCATCCTCTGTTTAAAAAGCCTCTCATGCCTTATTTTAAATCTCTCTCTTTTCACCTTAAACATTTGCCCTCTGGTCTAAAAGTCCACTTCCTTGGAGAAAAGACAGCTACAGTTAACTCTATCCGAACTCTTAATAGTCTATATCTTTCTATCAGTTCACCTTTCAAGCTCCCGTGTTCGAGAGAAAATATTCTCAGCCTATCTAGCCTTTCATTATAACTCAAACCTTCCCAATTAGCAATATGCTGGTATACCTCTTCTAAACCTAC
>NW_025132712.1:0-1154 GCF_004010195.1 Chiloscyllium plagiosum
CCTGATGCTGGGAATGAGTGGACCAGTGTACTGTTGGGATATCTCCACAGTCTCCTTAATGTTAGAAATGAGTGGGCCAGTGTGCTGTTGGGAGATCTCCACAGTCTCCCTGATGTTGCGAATGAATGGTCCAGTGTGGTTTTGGGAGATTGCCACTGTCTCCCTGATGTTGCAAATGAGTGGGCCAGTGTGGTGTTGGGAGATCTCCACAGTCTCCCTGATGTTAGAAATGAATGGGCCAGTGTGGTATTGGGAGATCTCCACAGTCTCCTTGATGTTAGGAATGAGTGGTCCAGTGTGGGGTTCAAAGATCTCCAGTCTCCCTGATGATAGGAATGAATGGGCCAGTGTGGTGTTGGGAGATCTCTACAGTCTCCCTGATGTTAGGAATGAATGGGCCAGTGTAGTGTTGGGAGATCTCCATAGTCTCCTTGATGTTCGGAATGAGTGCGCCAGTGTAGTGTTGGGAGATCTCCACAGTCTCCCTGATGTTAGTAATGAGTGGGCTAGTGTAGTGTTGGGAGATCTCCACAGTCTCCCTGATGTTTGAAATAACTGGGCCAGTGTGGTGTTGGGAGATTGCCACTGTCTCCCTAATGTTGGGAATGAGGGGGCCAGTGTGGTGTTTGGAGATCTCCACTGTCTCCCTGATGTTGGGAATGAGTGGGCCGTGTGGTGTTGGGAGATCTCCACTGTATCCCTGATGTTAGGAATGAATGGGCCAGTGTGGTGTTGGGAGATCTCCACGGTCTCCCTGATTTTGGGAATGAGGGGGCCAGTGTGGTGTTGGGAAATCTCCACAGTCTCCCTGAAGGTAGAAATAATTGGGCCAGTGTGGTGTTGGGAGATATTCGCAGTCTCCCTGATGTTGGGAATGAGTGGGCCAGTGTGGTGTTGGGAGATATTCACAGTCTCCCTGATGTTAGTAATGAGTGGGCCAGTGTGGTGTTGGCTGATCTCCACAGTCTCCCTCATGTTAGGAATGAGTGGGCCAGTGTGGAGTTGGGTGATCTCCACAGTCTCCCTGATGTTAGGAATGAGTGGGCCAGTGTGGTGTTGGCTGATCTCCACAGTCTTCCTGATGTTAGGAATGAGTGGGCCAGTGTGGAGTTGGGAGATCTCCACTGTCTCCCTGATGTTAGGAATGAGTGGGC
>NW_025132713.1:0-1154 GCF_004010195.1 Chiloscyllium plagiosum
GGACCCGGCGCCTTCCTATCTGGGCCCTCCTTTATTTGGTGGAGACGTTGTTAGGGATATGTCTGCCCAGGGGAACTGTTGCCTTTTACATTATGCTGATGGGATAACCATCTGGCTACTGTCTGGCTTTTGTGATTTGGGAGTATAACTTGTCCAATATACCCAGCATCTCTTGGCTGTCTATCTGTGTTTTAGCAAGGAGGCCGCAACATTTCACCCATTCCCCCTCCCCCACCCAGTCTTTTGAATAGAAAGAAGTTTATACAATGAATTACAAACCTAATTTTAAAAGCTGGTTATGTTTGTTGTCAGAGTAGCCTGTTGTTTGAGCGAAAGCCATTTTGTACATTGGTCAAACCGATTGTCATATGGCTGATAAGTGATATCATAGAATCCCTACAGAGCAGAAACAGCCCCTTCAGCCAATCGAGTCCACAATGACTCTCTGAAGAGAATCCAACTCAGATCCATCCCCTGATGATATCTCTGAAACCCTGCATTTCCCATGACTATTCCAGCTAACCTGAATATCCCTCAACACTACGGGCAACCTGTCAAAAATGTGCACCATTGAACAGTGGGAGAAAACCCATGCAGATGCAGGGAGAATGTACAAACACCACACAGACAGTCGCTCAAGAGTGGAATCAAACCCAGGTCTCTGGTGCTGTGAGGCAACAGTGCTAACCACTGAGCGACTGTGGCACTTGTAACTGTTTCGACAAAACATATTCCATTCTGAGAATCCATACAGAATTGGGATGCAGAGCCAACATCCAGTGAGCAGAATAAATGCAAGGGAATGAGACCTGATGACTCAAACTACAGGAATTCCCTCCCGAAGGGCATTGTGGGTCCACCACCTGCAACAATTCAAGGCGGCAGCTCACCACCAAAACCAGCTCCCGTTCAGCTACGGACAGGCAATCAATACTGGGCCCAGCCAGGAACACTCAAACGCTGAAAATGAATGAAACTAAGGTGATCACCCGGGGAGTTCCATCTACCTTCCAGCCCCTGAGGGTATGTCCAGGCATGATTCACCATGATCGTACCCAACTGTTGCAGTCTGCAATCCTAACCATGATCGTACCCAACTGTTGCAGTCTGCAATCCTAACCACCAGTATCCTGAGGTATATCAAGGTGAGTGCA
>NW_025132714.1:0-1154 GCF_004010195.1 Chiloscyllium plagiosum
TCTGAAGAATGCTGATTGTGGAAGTTAGTGTTCCAAATAATTCCCATTTTCAGGAAAATGTCAATGCCCCAGCATGTAACACAGAAGGGGAAGGAACAAAGTTGTACAATTTTCAAATCACATGCTATTCAAATCCACCATGAGGCCATTCAGCCCTTCAAACGCATTCTAGCATTTAAGAAGATTGTGGCTGATCTGATGCGTTTCTCAGTTCCATGTTACATGAATTTTCAGTCATTCAACTCCCTGGTTTCCTGTCACTGAGCAGACAACACTCAGGCACTTTTACCCCGGTTTTCTTCAAGCGCCTTCTCGAGGGCATTTCCCAACAATATATTCCATCAGTTTTCTCCATCTATGTAATGTTAAGCACATTTTACACAGAACAATCAAGCTTTATATTATATCGAGGCTGGCTTTGTCTGATTTTCCATAGACAGGTGAATCAGGGGTAATGCTGCATGGAGAGAAAAGCTGGGACCACAATGCAATGAGCCACAACCTTATTTACTAGTGGAGTAGTGTCAAAGGGCCGAATGTCCCACTCGTGTCCCTCAGCCTTATGTTCTGATGTTCCAATCAGCCCTTCGGACCTGCTACACAGGGGCAGATCGAGGCCACCCCGACGGTTAGGTGTAGTTGGGATATGTAATTGGAAAATCCATGCTGGGTCAGGAATTGACCCTCACCCCAATCTCTCTTTTCAGGCTTCCCGTCTCTTTAACTTCTGCTCCAGATGTGGGTCATATTACAGACCCAGATTCGCTGTTAATACAGCCCTTTGCCAGTGTTTGCTCAAAGAAATCCTCTGCTCTCCTGAATGCAACATTGTACAACATCATTTTCTTGAAAATAACCAGTTACTTTCCAAAAGAATAACATAAGAACGGAAGAAATAGAAACATGAGCAGGTTATTCGGCCCCTCAAACCTGCACTGTCATTTAATATTAACATGGATGATCTACTTCAGGGCTCAACTCCACTTTCCTGCTAACCTTTTGAATCCCTCAAATCGCTAATCTATTAAAACCCAATCCGGCAAGTCTGTAAATGCATTCAGTGACCCAGTCTCCACAACCTCTGGGTTAGGGAATTCCAGACATTCTCATCCTTCTGAAAGAAGATGTTTCTTTGCATCTCAGTTTGAAATCGA
>NW_025132715.1:0-1154 GCF_004010195.1 Chiloscyllium plagiosum
AGAAGCATATGTCAGGTATAGCCAGGATAGATCAAGTGAATCCTTAGAAGAGTATAAAGAAAATAGGAGTATACTTAAGAGGAAAATCAGGAGGGCAAAACAGGGACATGAGATAGCTTTGACAAAGAGAATAAAGGAGAATCCAAAGGGTTTTTACAAATATATTAAGGACAAAAGGATAACTAGGGAGAGAATAGGGTCCCTCAAAGATCAGCCAAGGCGGCCTTTGTGTGGAGCCACAGAAAATGGGGGAGATATTAAGTGAATATTTTGCATCAGTATTTACTGTGGAAAAGGATATGGAAGATATAGACTGTAGGGAAATAGATGGTGACATCTTGCAAAATGTCCAGATTACAGAGGAGGAAGTGCTGGATGTCTTGAATGGTAAAAAGTGGATAAATCCCCAGGACCTGACCAGGGGTACCTGAGAACTCTGTGGAAAGCGAGAGAAGTGATTGCTGGGCCTCTTGCAGAGATATTTGTATCATCGATAGTCACAGGTGAGGTGCCGGAAGACTGGAGGTTGGCAAACGTGGTGCCACTGTTTAAGAAGGGCAGTAAAGACAAGCCAGGGAACTATAGACCAGTGAGCCTGACCTCGGTGGTGGGCAAGTTGTT
Source organism: Chiloscyllium plagiosum (assembly GCF_004010195.1). Classification (NCBI taxonomy): domain Eukaryota; kingdom Metazoa; phylum Chordata; class Chondrichthyes; order Orectolobiformes; family Hemiscylliidae; genus Chiloscyllium; species Chiloscyllium plagiosum. Next base: position 622 of record NW_025132715.1, read on the forward strand.
GGAGAGAATCCTGAGGGACAGGATGTACATGTATTTGGAAAGGCAAGGACTGATTCAGGATAGTCAACATGGCTTTGTGCGTGGGAAATCATGTCTCACAAACTTGATAGAGTTTTTTGAAGAAGTAACAAAGAAGATTGATGAGGGCAGAGCAGTAGATGTGATCTATATGGACTTCATAAGGCGTTCGACAAGGTTTCCCATGGGAGAATGATTAGCAAGGTTAGATCTCAGGAATACAGGGAGAACTAGCCATTTGGATACAGAACTGGCTCAAAGGTAGAAGACAGAGGGTGATGGTGGAGGGTTGTTTTTCAGACTGGAGGCCTGTGACCAGTGGAGTGCCACAAGGATCGGTGCTGGGTACTCCACTTTTTGTCATTTACATAAATGTTTGGATGTGAGCATAAGAGGTACAGTTAGATGACACCAAAATTGGAGGTGTAGTGGACAGTGAAGAGGGTTACCTCAGATTACAACAGGATCTGGACCAGATGGGTCAATGTGCTGAGAAGTGGCAGGTGGAGTTTAAT
>NW_025132716.1:0-1154 GCF_004010195.1 Chiloscyllium plagiosum
CTGATGATACGAAAGTCGGTGGAGTTGTTGAGAGTGCGGAAGGATGTGGCAGGTTACAGCGGGAGATAGATAAGCTGCAGAGCTGGCAGAATGGTGGCAAATGAAGTTCAATGTAGGTAAGTGTAAAGTGATTCCCTTTGGTAAGAGTAACAAGAAGATGGAGTACTGGGCTAATGGTCAGATACTTGGTAGTGTAGATGAGCAGAGGGATCTTGGTGTCCTTGTACACAGATGTCTGAAAGTTTCCACCCAGGTAAAGAGTCATGTGAAGAAAGCTTACGGCGTACTGGCTTTTATTGGTAGAGGAATTGAGTTGTGGAGTTCTGTGGTCATGTTGCAGTTATATAAGGCGCTGGTCCGGCTGCATCTGGAGTATTGTGTGCAGTTTTGGTCGCCATACTACAGGAAGGATGTAGAGGCACTGGAATGGGTGCAGAGGAGGTTTACCAGGATGTTGCCTGGTATGGTAGGAAGATCGTATGAAGAAAGGCTGAGGCACTTGGGGCTGTTTTCATTCGAGAAAAGGTTTAGAGGTGACCTGAAAGAGGTGTTCAAGATGATTGGGTGTTTAGATAGGGTTTTCCATGAGAACCTTTTACCACATATGGAGTCAGCTATTACGAGGGGGCATAGCTTTAAATTAAGGGGTGGAAGGTATAGGACAGATGCTAGGGGTAGATTCTTTACCCAGCGAGTCGTGAGTTCATGGAATGCCCTGCCAGTAGCAGTGGTGGACTCTCCCTCCTTATGGGCATTTTAACGGGCATTGGATATGCATATGGAGGATAGTGGGCTAGTGTAGGTTAGATGGGTTTGGATCGGCGCAAAATCGAGGGCCGAAGGGCCTGTACTTCTCTGTATTTTTCTATGTTCTATATTCTATGTAATGTGAATAGCACGCGTCCTTTCCAGGAGGGGGCGCGATTCAAGATGTTAAGAATTTTTTAAAAAAGCTTTTGCACAGACAGTGGTTCATATGTGGAATGAACTTCCAGAGGAAGTGGTAACTGTGAGTACAATTACAATTTCAGGGTGGCACAGTGGCTAGCACTGCTACGTCACAGCCTGGGGCCGATTCCAGCCTGGGGCAACTGTCTCTGTGGGGCTTGTATGTTCTCCTCGTGCTGTATGGGTTTCTTACAGGTGTAATTTTC
>NW_025132717.1:0-1154 GCF_004010195.1 Chiloscyllium plagiosum
CTAACCCGAATCATAACCCTAACCCGAACCCGAAACCTAACCCTATCCCTAACCCCAAGCCTAACTCTAACACTAACCCTAAACCTAAATCAATCTCTAACCCTAACCCTAACCCTAACACTAACCATATCCCTAACCCAAATCCTAACCCTAACCCTAACTCTAACCCGAATCCTTACCCTAACCCAAATCCGAACACTAACCCGAACCCTTACCCGAATCCCAACCCTAACCAGAATCCTAACCCTAACCCTAACCCGAACCCGAATCCTAACCCTAACCCTAACCGAAACCCTAACCCTAATCCTAACGACAATCCTACTCCTAACCCTAACCCGAATCCTAACCCTAACCCTAACCCTAACCCTAACCCAAATCCTAAACCTAACCCGAATCCTAACACTAACCCTAACCCTAACCCTAACCTAACCCTAACCCTAATCATAACGCTAACCCTAACCCTAGCCCTAACCCTGATCCTAACCACAATCCTAATCCAAAACATAACGCCAATCCTAACCCTAACCCGAAGCCTAACACTAACCGTATCCCTAACCTGAATCCTAACCCTAACGCGAATCCTAATCCTAACCCTTACCCTGAACCTAACCTGAAACCTAACCCTAACCCGAATCAAAAACCCTAACCCTAACCCTACCCCTAAACCTAACCCTAAATCTTACCCTAACCCTAACCCTAACCCTAACCCTAAACTGAATCCTAACCCTAACCCTAATCCTAAAACTAACCCTAATCCTAACCACAATCTAAACCAAAGGCTAACCCTAACCCTATCCTAACTCTAACCCTAACCCTGACCCTAACCCTGACCCAAACTCTAACCCTGACCCTAACTCTAATCCGCATCTTAACCCTAACCCGAACCCTAACACGAATCCTAACCCTAACCCTAACCCTAACCCAATCCGACACAAATCTCTAACCCTAATCCTAACCCTAACCCTAACACTAACCCAAACCCTAACCCTAACCCTAACCCGAATCCGAACCCGAACCATAATCCTAACCCGAATCCTAACTCTAACCCTAAACCTAACCCTAACCCTAACCCGAATCATAACTCTAACCCAAACCCTAACTCGAATCCTAAGCATAACCCTAACCCTAATCCAAACCATTAACCCTAACCCGAA
>NW_025132718.1:0-1154 GCF_004010195.1 Chiloscyllium plagiosum
ATTCAAGGCTAAGTTCATTTGCCTTTGATGGACAAAGAAGTGGATGGTTTTTGGGGAAGGCATACAGCACAGAAACAGACCCATCAGTCCAACTAGTCCATGCTGACTATATTCACAAATTAAACTAGTCCCACCTGCCAATATTTGGCCCATATCCTTCTGAAACTTTTCTATTTGTGCACTTATTCAAATTTATTTTAAATGTTGTTACTGTACCTGCATTCACTACTTCCTCTGGATATTCATTTGCCACACACTCCACGCTCTTAAACGAAAAATGTGCTCCTCATGTCTTTTTAAAATTTTTCTCCTCTCACCTTAAAGAGATTGCTCCTTATTCTTGAAACAACAGCTGATATTGACCTCCTCTATGCCCCTCGTGATTTTATAAACCTCAATAAGGTCACCTCTCAACCTCCTGTGTTCCAGTGAAAAAGTTCCAGCCTATTCACCTAGATGTAAGTAGATCCATATTCAGTTATGATCTGTTCAATGCTTGTGCAGGCTCGAAAGACCAAATGGCCAACTCCTGCTCCCAATTCTCTCACTGTGGCCAGGGCAGCAAGAGACCATAAGACATAGGAGCAGAAATTAGGCCATTCAGCCCATCAGGTCTGTTGATATCATTCAATCGTGGCTGATAGTTTTCTCAACCCCATTCTCCCGCGCTCTCCCTGGAACTCTCCATTCCCATGATACTCAGGAACCTATCTACCTCAGTCTTAAATATCCTCAGTGACCGAGCCTCGACAACCTTCTGTAGAAATGAATTCCATAGATTCACCACTCTTTCACTGAAGAAGTATCTCCTTATCTGCGTTCTAAAACGCCTTCCCTTTACTCGAAGGTTGTGCCCTCGGGTCCTAGTCTCTCCTACCAATGGAAACATCCTCTGAAATTCTACTCTGTCCAGGCCATTCAGTATTCTGTATGTATGGAAAATGGGACTAGATTAGTTTGTGATATATAGTTGGCACGGATGAGTTGGGCCAAAGGTCTGTTTCTGTGCTGTATGACTTTAATCATCTTCAGTGAAAGCAGAAGTGTTGTTGTGAAGACCGGACTTTCAAAACAGCTTTCAAAAATGTTTTGCCCTTACTCAGAGCAGAAGAAGTTACAAAGAAATCTTTCATTTGTGAGACAGAAACTGAGTG
>NW_025132719.1:0-1154 GCF_004010195.1 Chiloscyllium plagiosum
TGCGTTAGTCAGAGGGAAATGAGTCTGGGTGGGTTGCGCTTTGATGGGTCGGTTTGGACTTGTTGGGCCGAAGGGCCTGTTTCCACACTGTAAGTAATCTATTCTAATTGTAATCCCTGAGGAGGGGCAGTGCAGAAATCCAAAAAGACATTGACAAGTTGGTGGATTGACAGGGAGCAAAGGAAGCAGGTGAGGTTCAATGCAGAGACATGGGAGGGATGCGTTTAGGAATTCCTACAGTGTGGAAGCAGGCATTAGGCCCATGCTAGCTCTCGGAGCAGGATCCAATCATTATATTTCCCATGGCCAATCCACCCTAAGCTGCACAATTCTGGGATACTATGGGACAATTCCCCATGGTCAATCCACACTAACCTGCACATCCCTGGGACACTATGGGACAAATCCCCATGGTCAATCCACCCTAACCTGCACATCCCTGGGCACTATGGGGCAATTTTCCATGACCAATCCACCCAAACCTGCACATCCCTGGACACAGTGGGACAATTTCCCACAGCCAATCCACCCTCACCTGCACATCTCTAGGCATTATGGGACAATTTCCCATGGCCAATCCACACAAACCTGCACATCCCTGGGCACAATTGGACAATTTCCGATGGCCAATCCACCCTAACCTACACATCCCTTGGCACAATAGGACAATTTCCCATGGCCAAACCACCCTAACCTATACATCCCGGGCCACGACGGGACAATTTCCCATAGCCAATTCACCATAACGTGCGCATCCCTGGACACTATGGGACAATTTCCCATGGCTAATCCACCCTAATCTGCACATCTCTGGGCACTATGGGACAATTTCCCATGGCCAAACCACCCTAACCTATACATCCCTGGGCACTATGGGACAATTTCTCATGGCCAATCCACCCTAACCTGCACATCCCTGGACACTATGGGACAATTTCCCATGGCCAATCCACCCTAACCTGCACATCCTTGGGCACTATGGGAAAATATACCCAATTCAAACAGGTATGCTGTTTTGGAAAATGTAGGGGGTGATGGATTCTCAGGAGAACGTAGCACGAACAGCGAAGTTTCTGGTATTGAGACTGGCTCTAATGCAATGAGGGGTACGTCGAGATCAATTGTATTAGGAGATTCTATAGTCAGAGGTACAG
>NW_025132720.1:0-1154 GCF_004010195.1 Chiloscyllium plagiosum
ATCCACAGAAACTCCACTGACTTTCTAAGGAAAACAGCAAGTCAATGCCCCACGTACATGGTGCACCCATTCAGTGTTGAAAATGCCCCCCTCTCCTTAGTTTCTCTTTCTGGCTGAGAAAGCCGTTGCATCTCTGTAAAGCCCCACAGTAACAGTTCCTCTCTCCAAAGAAGCAGCAGACTCTGTAACATTTCCTTCTTCTGTATCTCAGCAACTGTAAGGACAGCACCAGTATTGCCAATGGAATAGATCATCACACTCAGAGAAGAGAGACAGAGGGAACATGACTCACTTAATTCAGGGACATACCAAAATGGACGTGATATTCGGGAATATGAGAAAGTCAGGAATGTTAGAATAACTTGTCATTCTATTTTCTTTCCAGTCCATCATCAGCAATCCTTTCGTTTTCTTTACCTCTCTCTCTCTCTCTCTCTCTCTCTCTCTCTCGACACTGGAGAATTTTATTTCAGATCTCCATTATCCTTAGTTCCTTGGTTTATTTCACCTTTAATGTTGTTGTTTCATGGTATGTCAGTATCACTGGCAAGGGCAGCATGTGTTGTCTATCCTAATTGCCCTTGACTCTGAGGCCATATGTCAAGACGACATGGAGCCAACCATTTTATGGTGGAACTGAAGTCGCCTTTAGTCCAGACCCGGCAATAATATTAACTTTCTTTACCAAGGGCTATCAGTGAAATATTAATCGAATCCTGATTGTTTTTTTTCCATCAGTGAAATTTTATTCCAATTTTTGTCATTCGACTTTATGTTCAGTCATCGGCTGTGGTAGAATTTTCAGTCATTAATTTAAACGTTATCTGAATTGTACCTTTTTCCTTGATATGAAAGTTTCTCTTGCCCTTTGACTGTGACTGTTTCAGTCTGTAAGAGTTACACTGTCTCCCACTCAGTTGGCTGGACGGCTGGTTTGCGATGAAGATGGAGGCCAACAGCCACGGTTCAATTCACCACACTGACAGAGGTTACCATGACGGGGACGCTGTCTCACCATCAACCCATCACCCGATGTGTGGTGACCCTCAGCTTAACCGATCACAAGTGGTCTCTCTCTAATGACAGAGCAGCTTTATGGTCGTTGGTACTCTGTTCTATCGCTGTTCGCATTTTAAAATGTTTTCTAGATTACC
>NW_025132721.1:0-1154 GCF_004010195.1 Chiloscyllium plagiosum
ATTGCTGTAAAAATGCACTTTACGCTATCTCCTGTCGTTGGAAGTGCACGTCACTGCCAAGGTCAGCACTTGTTACCCACCCCTCATGGTCCCTGAACCCAGGAGCTTGTCAGGTTATTTCAATGGGCAGTGGGATCAGCAATAGTGCAATGGGTCTGGAGTCACATGGAGGCCAGACCAATGATAGACAGCAGATTGCCTTCCCTCAAGAATATGAGTGATCCAGATGTGTTTTTGCAGCAATCTATAATGGTTTTCTGGTTACTATTGCTGAGACCGGATTTCTTTTCAATTGCAGGTTTTCAAATTAAATTTAAATTTGACTGGCTGCCATTTTGGCATTGACCCAGAACAGTGGCCTCTGACTCACTGCAGCTTGGTGGAAACTGTTACTGTTGCTATGCCACTGATAGGGTTCCATAGCCTGAAGGAGTGTAACCAGCACAGAGCAGGTCACATCCCTTTCAAACATCTGAACATTAGAGGTCCAGGACATCTGATTTGAAACTATTTGGTCTTTTTCATTTGTAAACCTTCTCGTCACGTGTTCAACATTACAGTCATCTCTCACCATGAGATTGGGACAGGTTTTTTACATTTAAGGGCTTCCTATTTGATGATATCTTGAATGATCACCTATCTCAGCCCGTACAAACCATACCCTTAGCTCTTTAGTGAAGAGACTGGTGTGGTTACTGCACTCTATACATCACCTCATTCCACATGGAAGCCGTAAGTAGAAACCAAGACTGAACTAACCTGAACACACATTGATGCCCAATTCCCCTTGACGTGCCAGAGGCCTGTATTCTAAATATCACCAGTATAGGGCCTCCAGCACATCTGGAATTAAGAGTTAAAGAGAGGACAGTAATTGATAATCCCAGATACAGAATGAGCTCATGTGAAATCCTCTAGATTAGATTAGATCAGATTCCCTACAGTGTGGAAACAGACCCCTCTGCCCAACCAGTCCACACCGACCCTCCGAAGAGCAACCTACCAGACCCATTTCCATCTGACTGATGCACCTAACACGATGGCCAGTTTAGCGTGTCCAATTCATCTGACCTGCACATCTTTGGATTGTGGGAGGAAACCGGAGAAAACCCCACACAGAGACAAGGAGAATGTGCAAACCCCACACAGACAGT
>NW_025132722.1:0-1154 GCF_004010195.1 Chiloscyllium plagiosum
CCGACTTACCTCCCACTGTACACTAACCATCACAGACAGACATACCTCCCACTGTATAGTTACCATCACGGCCCCACATACCTCCAACTGTGCAATAACTATCACGGCGTGACATACCCACCACAGTACATTAACCGTCACAGCCCGACATACCTCCCACTGTACAGTAACCATCACTGCCCGACATACCTCCCACTGTACAGTAACCATCACGGCCTGACATACCTCCCATTGTACGTAACCATCACGGCCCGACATACCTACCACTGTACAGTAAACATCACACCCCGACATACCTCCCACTGTACAGTAACCATCACGGCTTGACATACCTTCCTCTGTACAGTAGCCATCACTGCCCGACATACCTCCAAATGTATTGTAACCATCACGGCCCGACATACTCCCAGTGTACAGTTACCATCACGGCCCGACATACCTCCCATTGTACAGTAACCATCACGGCCCGACATACCTACCTCTGTACAGTAACCACCACGGCCCGACATACCTCCCACTGTACAGTAACCATCACGGCCTGACATGCCTCCCTCTGTACAGTAGCCGTCACGGCCTGACATACCTCCAAATGTATTGTAACCATCATGGCCCGACAAACTCCCACAGTACAGTAAACATCACAGCCAGACATATCTCCCACTGTACAGTAACCATCACAGTCCGACATACCTCCCACTGTACAGTACCTATCACGGACCGACATACCCCCCCACTGTACAGTAACCACCACGGCCCGACATACCTCCCACTGTGCAATAACTATCACGGCGTGACATACCCCCTACTGTACAGTAACCGTCACAGCCCGACATACCTCCCACTGTACAGTAACCATCACGGCTTGACATACCTCCCATTGTAAAGTAACCATCACGGCCCGACATACCTCCCACTGTATAATAACCATCACTGCCTGACATACCTCCCTCTGTACAGTTACCATCACCGGCCGACATACCTCTCACTGTTCAGTAACCATCACGACCCGACATACCTCCCACTGTACAGTAACCATCACGGCCTTACATACCTCCCACTCTGCAGTAAACATCACGGCCCGACATACCTCACAATGTATAGTAACCATTACAACCCGACAAACCTCACACTGTATAGTAACCATCACTGCCCGA
>NW_025132723.1:0-1154 GCF_004010195.1 Chiloscyllium plagiosum
TCAGATTCGTGCTTGTGTAGATGAGCACAGAGATTTCGGTGTCGAGGTACATCGATGTTTGAATGTTGCCTCCCAGGTTGATAGGGTTATTGAGATGGCATATGGTGTGTTAGCTTTGAGTGATAGGGGGATTCAGTTTCGGAAATAGGAGATCATGCTTCAAGCCGGACTAATCTCTGTTGCAACCACACTCTGGGTAATGTGCACAGTTCTGGACACCATATTACAGGAAGAATGTGCATGCTTTGGAACGGGTTCAGATGAGATTTACTGGGAAATCGCCAGGTGTGGAGGGAGATATTAAAAGGAAAAGCTGAGGGGGTTAAGGCTGTTTTCGTTGGGAAAAAGTTTGAGAGGTGAATTAATTGAGACACAAAAATTAATTAAAATATTTGATAGGTTAGATAGTGAGTGGCTTTTATCCTTGAATGTCGATGGCTGGCAGCAGGGCTTTAAAATCAACAGTGATAGATATTGGACAAATGTCAGTGGTCGTTTCTTTCCTCAGATTGTTATAGGGGCTTGGAACTCTGCCTGCAACAGTAGAGGTATTGCCACATTTCAGAGTATTTAAATGGTTATTGGTCAGGCATATGGACGAGAATGGAATAGTGTTTGTTACATGGGCTTCAGATTGGTTCCACAGGTCGGCACAACATCGAGTGTTAAAAGGCATGTACTGGGCTGTAAAGTTCTATGTTCTACGTTCCAAAATTGGGGCTGTTAATCTGATCCCATCAGTGCTCTAGTGACGAGTGATTCGAGCTTTGTCATTGTTTCCCTGTGAACAAGTTGTACAGTTGGGTTTGGGATCTGACTTTTCCGCCCATTTCCCCAGTAAATTGTCTTTTGTTGTGTATAGCTGTTAATTTTAACCGTATGTTTGTAATTTGTACTGGTAAGTTTAAAAAATGGTTGTGATTCAGGGATAATGACACTCTGATGCCTGCCTCTGTATGAAGCAATCCTTCAGTCAAGAACCGTACACTTGTAAGTGCAGCGTTACTTGGTGATGGGATACCTGCCTCAGACGTGTTTTTCGATATCATCTCAGACAGCGCAACCATTAAGCATTCACTTCCAGATAAACACAGTGTTACGTGCTCGCTGAACAGATACAGAGTTTGCAGCACAGAGACAGGAAATTCATTCCA
>NW_025132724.1:0-1154 GCF_004010195.1 Chiloscyllium plagiosum
CCTCACTCTGCAAACGCTGACTCATTTTGCAAAGAGTGCCTCACTTTGCAAATGCTACCCCATTCTGCAAACACTGCCTCACTCTGCAAACGCTCCCTCACTCTGCAAACCGTGACTCACTCTGCAAACGTTGCTTCACTCTGCAAACACTGCCTCGTTCTACAAACACTGCCTCACTCTACAAACACTGCCTCACTCTGCAAACACTGCCTTACTGTGCAAACGGTGCCTCGCTCTGCAAACGCTGCCTCACTCTGCAAACGGTGCCACACTCAGCACACCCTGCCTCACTCTGCAAACACTGCCTCACTCTGCAAACACTGCGTCATACTGCAAACTCTGCCTCACTCTGCAAACACTGTTTCTCTCTTCAAACACTGCCTCACTCTGAAAACGGTGCCTCACTCTGCAAACGCCGCATCATTCTGCAAATGTTGCCTCACTCTGCAAATGTTGTGTTACTCTGCAAACACTACCTCACTCTGCAAATGCTGCGTCATACTGCAAACTCTGCCTCACTCTGCAAACCCTGACTCAGTCTGCAAACTCTGCCTCACTCTACAAACACTGCCTGATTCTGCAAACTCTGCCATACTGTGCAAACGCTGCGTCATACTGAAAACTCTGCCTCATTCTGCAAACACTGCCTCACTCTGCAAACACTGTGTCATATTCTGAAAAAGCAGCCTCACTGTGCAAACACTGCTTCACTCTGCAAATACTGCCTCACTCTGTGAACCCTGCATTACTCTGCAAACGCTGCCTCATTCTGCAAACCCTGACTCTGTCTGCAAACTCTGCCTCACTCTGCAAACACTGTCACACTCTTCAAACACTTCCTCACTCTGCAAATGCAGCCACACTCTGCACACCCTGCCTCTCTCTGCAAACACTGCCTCACTCTGCAAACACAACCTCACTCTGCAAATGTTGCGCTACTCTGCAAACACTGCCTCAATCTGCAAATGGTGCCTCACTCTGCAAACCCTGCCTCACTCTGCAAACACTGACTCAATCTGCAAACACTGCCTCACTCTGCAAACACTGCCTCATTTTGCAAACGCTACCCCATTATGCAAACACTGCCTCTCTCTGCAAACACTCCCTCACTCTGCAAATCGTGCCTCACTCTGCAAACACTGCCTCACTCTGCA
>NW_025132725.1:0-1154 GCF_004010195.1 Chiloscyllium plagiosum
TTTGCGTGTATGTGTCCGTCCCTTGTGTGTGTGTGTGTGTGTGACCAGCTTGCTGTGTGCGCGTGTCCCACCCTTGCTGTGTCTGTGTGTGTCCTCTCTCGCTATTTGTGTGCCCCTCTCAATTTCTGTGCACATGCTCTCCCCCTCGACATGTGTGTGCTTGTCCCTCCTTCGCGGTGTGTGCGTGTCCCTCCCTTGCAGTGTATGTGTGTGTCCCTCCCTCGCTGTGTGTCTGCGTGTATTCCCCTCACCATAAGTGTGTGTGTTTGTCCCTTCCTCACTCGGTGTGCGCGTCTCTCCCTTGCTCTGTGTTTGTGTGTGTGTATTTGTGCGTGTCCCTCACTCGCTTTGCGTGTGGGTACCCCCTCTCAATTTGTATGCACATGCCATCCCCCTCACGGTGTGTGTGCTTGTCCCTCCTTCGCTGTGTGTTCCTCCCTCGCTATGTGTGTGCCTGTCGCTCCCTTGCTGTGTGTGTGCGTGTCCCTCCCACGCTGGGTGTGTCCATGCTCCCTCCCTCGCTGGGTGTCTCAGCGTGTCCCTCCCTCGCTCTCTGTGTATGTGCGCGTGCATGTCCTTCCCTCACTGTGTCTGTGTGTGTCCCTTCGCTGCATGTTCCTTCCTCGCTGTGTGTGTCCCCCTTCCTCGCTGTGTGTGTGTGCGTGTCCTCCCTTGCTGTGTGTGTGCGTGTCCCTCCCTTGCTGTGTGTGTGTGTGTCCCTCCTCATTGTGTGTGTGGGGGTGTGTCCCTCCCTCGCTGTGTATGTGCGTGTCCCTCCCTCGCTGTGTATGTGCGTGTCCCTCCCTCGCTGTGTATGTGTGAGTTTCCCCCCTCGCTGTGTGTGTGTGAGTTTCCCCCCTTGCTGTATGTGTGTCCGTCCCTCTTGGTATGTGTGCTTGACCCTCCCTCGTTGTGTGAGCATGTGTCTCCCCCTCGCAGTGTGTGCGCATGTCCCTCTCTCACTCTCTGTGTTTGTGTGTGTCCCTCACTGGCTGTGTATGCACGTCCCTCCCTGGCTGTGTGTGTGCGTGTCCCCCTCTCGCTGTATATGTCTGTGTTTGTGTGCTTCCTCATGCGCATGTCGCTCCTCCACTGTATGTGCGTGTCCTTCCCTCGCTGTCTGTGTGTGTGTGTGCGCGTGTCCCTCCCTCGCT
>NW_025132726.1:0-1154 GCF_004010195.1 Chiloscyllium plagiosum
GTCCTTTAGAAGTATGCCCCTACTTCACAGGAGGGAGAGCCACATAACACAGTGGGCAGGGTCTTCAATATGAGCTGAGGCTTTCTGTCCACCAGGACTGTGTGCTGGCTGCTCCTACAGATACTGTCAGGGACAGATCCATCTGGGACAAGGTGTTTGGTGAGAATGTTTCCCTCTTGTTGGTTCCCCTATCACTTCCCCCAGTCTGACTGCTGTGTATGTGAGGCCCCTCAATGCTCAGTGAGTGGTGGGCCTGTGGATACACTCTTGGTGATGAACATTGAAGTCCCACACCCAGAGGACGTTCTGTGTCCTTGTCACCCTCAGTGCTTCCTCTGATTTGTTTCTAACATCGAGGGGAACTGAGTTATCACCGAGAGGAGGGGTGGGGGGCAGGAGATATCCATCCTCAGGCGATTTCCTTGACCATGATCTGTTACCATGAGATTTCCTGGTTCTGGAATTAATGTTGGGGAATTGCAGGGTAACTCCTTCCCTGACTGTATCCCAGGGAGTCCCCACCACTGGTGTGTCTATCCTGGCGGTGGGACAGGATTACCCAGGGATGGTGATGGGGCTTCATGAAACATGAACCATCGGGCCTGGTCCCGTGAGTATGACGATGTTGCACTGTTTCCTGACGGGAGTGTGGTGCTGGAAAAGCACAGCAGGTCCGGCAGCGTCCGTGGAGCAGGGGAATGAACGTTTCAGGCATAATCTTTTAATCAGGAATGAGACTTGTTGACCGGGGAGCTGAGAGATAAATGGGAGGGGACTGGGGCTTTGGCTGGGGGGAAGGAAGCTGGGAATGTGATCAGAAGATGGAGGTGGGGGAGAAGTGATTTGTCAGAGAGGAGGGTGGGGTGGATGGGGGAAAAGGTGATGGACAGGTCAAGGTGTTCCCCTGAACTTTATGTCCCCCGGAACGTTCTGTCCCTGACATTCTATAACTGACATTCCCCCCGGAACGTTCTGTCCCTGACATCGTTTGTGAACGGCCGGACGTCAGTGAATTGAACAAACGATAAGATCCCGAGGGAAGAGATCCCGTTCCAGGGAGAAGGAGACACTGTTCCGAAGGCCACTCAGTCAGTTAAAGGGGTGAATACGTTTTCCCTGCGTTTACATTTCTTCACGACACAGAATCGACCACA
>NW_025132727.1:0-1154 GCF_004010195.1 Chiloscyllium plagiosum
CCTTTTCGTGCATCCATTCAGATGCCATTAAAAGTCTGTAATTTTACCAGCTTCTTGCACTTCCTCTTACACTATTGTGCACACGCACACCCTTTGCGTGCAATAGTTGCCCTTTTTTCAAAGGTTTACCCGACCCTGAAGAAAATAAATTGTCTATTCAAACTATCTTTTCCCCTTATGATTTTAGAAACCCCTACAAAGTAAAATTTGACTCCGATAAACTGCTGTGCTTTCTGCCATCCCGGGCCTTAATTTTGAAATTGTAAACTGACAACTCTTACTTCTCGATCAAGTTACAATTCTAAAATAATTTTAATCAACATGTTTAGAAATATTGTGGAACAGTTCTGGGTGACATGAATCTAAACGTTTGTGTCCAGAGATAGGGACACTACCACCACATGGCAATAACTCCTAAAGCTCCAACATTATTCTCTAGTTTTTGTTCATCAACCTGTTCTGACATGGGCGCGACCCATTTCACAAGACCAACGCTGTGAGCAGATTTTGGGTCACATTTAAATTGCTCGTATTTAGTTCAGTATTGAGTTGTTAAAATCTCATTAACTTTAGTGAAAGTTGCAGGAAACATTATTCATTGTGAATCAGATGTAAGGTATGTGCCTCAACTGTAGGATGTTGAGTGCATGTAACCTGTCATCGAGGAAAACCATGGATTTATTTAATTTCTTGGCTACGATTTCCAGCTCAAACAGATATTATCTGTACTCTGAAATAATATGGAATGAAATCCTGCAGACACACGTTGCGCTTGGAAAAATCTCGAATGTATATCACAAACAACGAAAGAGCACTTTTTCTGGCCCCAAGCACCAATGACTATTTCCCGCCTATAACGTGTGACTGTCCTATTCCCAAAACCACTTGTTTGGTAAAAAGTGGGCTGATTACTTTCCAGCCTCTCCTCACTACTGTCTGGTTCTGCCGACCAAGCCTTCCTCCTCCTTCTGCCCGCATACAGCAAACTAAGCTCAGGGTCTTTGTGGTAACCAAGGGCAAATTTTGTTGATATCCTGGAAAGGGGAGGTTATAGAACATAGAACATAGAACATAGAACATAGAACAATACAGCACAGAACAGGCCCTTCGGCCCACGATGCTGTGCCGAACTTCTAACGTAGATTAAGTACCCA
>NW_025132728.1:0-1154 GCF_004010195.1 Chiloscyllium plagiosum
CGTCCATCTGTAAATATGGTTCATATGTATACCATGGTAAAAACAATGACTGCAGATGCTGGAAACCAGATTCGGGACTGAACTGCTGTACTCTTCCAGCACCACTAATCTATATGTATACCTTGTCAAACAGGTTTAGTGGCCTAGGATAGATATCACATCCTCTGGGCATTGGACTGATTCAATGGACTCCACTTTCCTGAGGTCACACTTAAGTTTTTATTATCAAGTCTATCCACTTGAAAGAAAAGGCCTTGCTAGAGTTCTGTTGAAAGGATATTTGAATTTGGAGACACTGGAATATGTCACGTGCGAGTGAGGTTAGGAATAGGAAGGTAGCACAGTTAAATACATGGCCAAACAGCTGGAAGTGGAGGTCGCACTTCTGATATGTGGATCATTGGAATTCCCGAGTCGGTAGGACCTAAACAAGTAGGACAGGATGGACCTGAACTGGCAGCAATCTCCGATATGTGGACAGGGGTATAGCAGGAAAGACAGTAGAACAGCAATGGCAGATGATTCGAAGATTAATTCACGAGACACTAGAGATTCATGCTGAGGAATAGAGGCATGATACAGGGAGGATAAGGCAACCAGGGCTGAGGAGAGAAGTCAGGGATTGCATGCAAGGAAAAGAGCAAGCATATAATGTGGTGAAGGGCAGTGGGAAACGAGAGAATTGGAAAACTTATAAAGACCAACAGAGGGCAAAAAAATAAGGAGGGAGAAGATTAAATATAGGGGTAAGCGAACCAGCAATATAAAGGAGACTGTAAGAGGTTCTTGAGAAATATAAAGTGCAAAAGAGAGGTAAAAGTAATATTGGACACTGATAAATGATGCTGGAGAGACAGTAGTCGGAAACAAAGAAATGAATGAGGAACGTTGCATCAGTCTTCATGGTGGAAGACATGAATAATTTCACAAAAGTTGAAGAGAGTGAGAGGGCAGAGCTGAGTATGGTGGCCACCATCAAGAATAACATGTTAGAAAACTAAATGGGCTGAATGTGGATAAATAACCTGGACCAGATGGGCTACACCCCAGTCTTGTAACGGAGATAGCTGATAAGGTAGTGCAAGTATAAGTAATAATCTTTCAGGAATGACTAAAATCAAGAAAGGGCCAAGAGGCTGGAAATTTCTAATGTC
>NW_025132729.1:0-1154 GCF_004010195.1 Chiloscyllium plagiosum
AAACTCAAGTTGGTGAGACATGATTTCCCATGCACAAAGCCATGTTGACTATCCCGAATCAGTCCTTGCCTTTCCAAATACATCCCGCCCCTCGGGATTCCCTCCAACAACTTGCCCACCGCCGAGGTCAGGCTCACCGGTCTATCGCTCCCTGGCTTGTCCTTACCGACCTTCTCAAACAGTGGCACCACGTGAGCCAACCTCCAGTCTTCCTGCACCTCACCCCTGAGTCATGACGATACAAATATCTCAGCGAGAGGCCCAGTGTGACTCCCTCATCTTCCATCTCAGGACCCTGCAACCCCACGGCGTCAAGGTCGACCCGTCGGCTTCCCCCCCACCTCACCGCGTCCCAGAGCCAACCCTCTCAAACTGTCCGACCTGTCCGTCTTCCTTCCCACCTCTGACCTCTCACCCCCGACCTGCGTCCACCTATCGCCTTCCCGGCTACCTTCTCCCCAGCCCCCACGCCATGCTCCCATTTATCTCTCCACTCCCCCCTCCCCCGCTCGGACGCAGCCCGCCCTCCTGCAGCGCCTTTTGACTCCTGACTCTGTGCAGCGCCTGCCGCCCCCGTTCTTCTCCCGAGCGCGTTCCCCGGGGTCCGTTTTGAGCTGAAAGGGCTGCGTTACTTTGTGACTCTGCGCGTGAGGTGCGATCCCAGTGTTTTCCTGTCGTCTGAACGCTCCCTCTCCTTCTCCCCCCGCCCCGCCCCGCCCCAGTCTTCCGGGAGCTCAGTGAGGACACAGCGATGAGCCAGGATGAGGCGGAGCGATACCTGTTTGCTGACCGCGCCCGGCACGCCGGCAGCGTGGCCGCCACCCAAGCCGACTGGACGGCCCGCCGGCTGGTCTGGGTGCCCTCGGCCCGGCAGGGCTTCGAGGCGGCCTCGGTGCTGGAGGACGAGGGGGGGGCCCCCCCCGACGAGGTGACGGTGGAGCTGACGGAGAGCGGGCGCCGTGTGGCGGTGCCCAAGGCCGACGTGCAGCGCATGAACCCGCCCAAGTTCGCCAAGGTGGAGGACATGGCTGAGCTGACCTGCCTGAACGAGGCGTCGGTGCTACACAACCTGAAGGACCGCTACTACTCGGGACTCATCTACGTGAGTGTCTCGCTATCCCCCTTCCCTCCCTCGCCTCCCTCAGCCCTGGCAA
>NW_025132730.1:0-1154 GCF_004010195.1 Chiloscyllium plagiosum
GAATCGAGCTGGTATTGAATGAGAGGGACACCATGGAATGGGCTGGATAGTTAATGAGGTGAGTTTGATAAGATAACACCAGGATACTAGCCCTGCCTTGTGCAGTCATTCCTTCTGTCAGACTCAATGAAAATGGACTGAGACAAATTATTGTTCGATTCAGCCCAATGAGTCGAAGAATCTGCTGATCCTATTC
Source organism: Chiloscyllium plagiosum (assembly GCF_004010195.1). NCBI lineage: Eukaryota > Metazoa > Chordata > Chondrichthyes > Orectolobiformes > Hemiscylliidae > Chiloscyllium > Chiloscyllium plagiosum. The sequence continues at coordinate 197 of NW_025132730.1, forward strand.
GCAGTTACAAAGCTGCAGGACAAATGCTTATCCAAAACTCTCCATGATCTCAACTTATACTGATATCCTGCTCACCCATCATTCCTGGAAACAGTGGCCTACATTGCAAGACGCCATCGAAATGTTTTCATTTCACAATTTTTAAATCCAACCATCGGATCCTTCTGTGAAATTCTCTCTCAATCTCCCCCTGTCTTTTAACTAAGCTCCTCCCATTTGTTGGTATTTAAACTGATCTCCCGCCATCTCTCTGGCAGTGAGTTTCATTTCCACAGCACTCCTGTGTCATGCCACAATGTAGATATGGAACTGCATTTGGAGGGGAGCTGCACATCCTGCCACTTGCAGCATGAGCTGCAAGTTTCCCCACGCTGGCAAAGATCTAACAGTGTTACTCAGCAATGCAGTGATTGGTGTACACAGCTGTGTATGCTGGGAAGGTAACTGCTCCAGATTAATAGATAAATTCATTGCTATTCACTGCACAGCTCCCCATGCTGCACAGATATCCAGCCCGTGTGTAAAGAACAATGCCTTTGTCTGTTCTGCACAGTGCCCTGTGCTGAAAAGATTATAGAGTCCAAGTTTATAGATCAGTGCACTGTTGGTCAGTTAAGTAGTGAACTGGTGAGCTCTAAACAGTGTTTGATCCTGGACGGATTGCTGAGCAGTACACTAATCTACGCAATGCTTCATGCTGAACGGGTATCTCATCTGGGCTAATACATATCCGGGCTGGATCTGAGAGATGGATTCAGCATCCAATATAGTTCCTGACATGATGATCACTCTTCCAGCTCGGCCTATTCTGCAGCTAAATGTGAGATGATGTGTTTCAGATCGAATTTACTTTGTCAAAATATTCGACATTAAGCAAAACACTATTTATTCGAATACTGTCGATAAAAGACAACAAAAGGAAGATGAACTTGCAATAACTTAATTCTATTGGAAAACT
>NW_025132731.1:0-1154 GCF_004010195.1 Chiloscyllium plagiosum
GAGATGCAATATCTGTGGTAAACCACGGTTCCCTTACCTTATTGCTCCCTCCCTGCCTGACAGGGACATACCCATCAAAGACATGCAATATCTGTTCCTTTAATCAGCTCCAAATTTCAATTGTCCCCATCCCCTGCATTTTGCTACCCCATTCTATGCATCCTAATTTTTGCCTAATCGCATTATAATTGCCCTTGTCCCATTGATAACTCCTCACTTGTGGCATGTACCTATCCCTTTCTATCGCTAAACTAAACATAACCGAATTATGGTCACTCTCTCCAAAGTGCTCACCTACAACTAAATCAAACACCTGGCCTGGTTCATTACCAAGCACCAGATCCAATGTGGCCTCCCCTCCTGTCAACCCTTTGACATACTGTGTCAGGAAACCCTCCTGTACACATTGGACAAAAACTGACCCATCCGGCGTACTGGAGTTCTAGCATTTCCAGTCAATGTTGGGGAAGTTAAAGACCCCCATAATGACCACCCTGTTCCTTTCACTCCTATCCAGAATCATTTTGCCGATCCTCTCCTCCATCTCTCTGGAACTTTGCATAGGCCTATAAAAATCTCCAAGCAGTGTGACATCTCCTCTCCTGTTTCTAACCTCAGCCCACACTACCTCAGTATATGAGGCCTCATCAAAAGTTCTTTCAGACACCATTATACTGTCCTTGACTAACAAGGCCACACCTCCCCCTCTTTTACCACCTTGCCTGATTTTAATGAAAGATCTAAATCCTGGAACCTGCAACATCCATTCCTCACCCTGCTCTACCCATGTCTCTGAAATGGCCACAACATCGAAGTCCCAGGTACCTATCCATGCTGCAAGCTCACCTACCTTATTTCGGATACGTCTGGCGTTGAAGTAGACACACTTCAAACCACTTCTCTGTCTGTCAGCACATTCCTGTGACCCTGAAATCCCATCCATGTCCTCCCTACTCTTATCCTCCTGTGAACTGGAACGACACCTCCAGTTCCTATCCCCCTGCTGAATTAGTTTAAACCCACCCGAATAGCACCAGCATATTTCCCACCCAGGATATTAGTACCCCTCTGGTTCAAGTGAATACCGTCCTGTTTGTACAGATCCTACCTCCCCCAGAATGAGCCCCAATTATCCAAGTACCTGAAACCCTCCC
>NW_025132732.1:0-1154 GCF_004010195.1 Chiloscyllium plagiosum
TCCATTACAATTCCAGGTGGTACATTCCGTACCCTAATTACTGACTGAGCGCAAAGTTTTCTCACCCTTTTTGCACGTCACTTTAAATCTATGCCTTCGCATTCTTGTTCGTTTTACAAGCAAGAACAACTTTGTTTGATGAAAGGCCAGCTCTCTGGGTTTTAATCATGACAGAACTAGTTTGAGGTGACACAGTGACTCGGTGGTTAGCACTGCTGCCTCACATTGCCACACCGTATTCTGGTTAGGTGCATTAGTCAGGGGTAAATAGAGGGTAATAGGGTAGTGGAATGGGTCAGGGTGCATGCAGATCTTTCCCATGATGTATAACATTTGAATGGTGCATGGACAAGGTGCCTGCTAGCCAGTCTGGCCTAATGGCCTCTTTGTAGGCCTTAACTGGCCAACTATGGTGTGATTAAGGGTGGATTCCTGCCCCTGCTGCTGCAATATGGTTTGCAGGAGAAGGCTGCACCGAGTGGGCAGACTGTCCTATCACCAAATGTTGTGATAAAACAGGAAAGAAGGTGGAGGTGGGTGGGGGTGGTGTTACCATAACAAGTTACAGGCTTTCCCAGCAAGGGCAGAAGGGGACTTGTGCCATCAGTGCCAGCTATACCGGCGATGCCAAACTCTTGGTATTGGATGCTCCCTCAGATCTGTGATCAAAGGGACGATGCAGGCTTTCCCAGCAAGGGCAGAAGGGGACTTGTGCCAGCTATACCGGCGATGCCAAACTCTTGGTATTGGATGCTCCCTCAGATCTGTGATCAAAGGGACGATGGTTGATTTGGGCACGTGTTCAGGGAAGGGGAAGGGGAGCATTGAGAGTTTTTAGAGAGCAAGTTCTTCGAAGGGGATGGAATATTATCACTGACAAATGACACCCCTCTCCTTCCTCGTGGAAATTAAATAATTTTCTTGACAAAAGACATTTCTACTCCACTCTGTTTGCTTGTGGTACTGGTCTTATGGCCTGGGCCATAATATCAAGGCCAGCTGATGCTCTGCCATGCTAATTTGACCCTTTGTAATTTATTTACCCCCAGCCCCCTGAATGCATTGCCCTCATCGCTGAATGACTGCCTGCAGTCCCAGTGATGGCCACTAAAGATCTCCAGCTGCAAAAGCTGGCAGCTGACCGAAACACTGGG
>NW_025132733.1:0-1155 GCF_004010195.1 Chiloscyllium plagiosum
TCCTCCACTCAATATACAACACAGTGCAATATCCACCACTCAATATACAATTCCGTGCAATATCCACCACTCAATATACAACACAGTTTAATATCTACACAGCAGCAATCAACTGCTCAATATACAACACCGTGGAATATCGACCACTCATTATACAATACCGTGCAATACTTACCACTCAATATATAATACCGGGCAATATCCACCACTCAATATGCAATACCGTTCAATATCCACCACTCAATATACAATACCGTGCAATATCCACCACTCAATATACAATACCGTGCAATATTCACCACTCAATGTACAACACCGTGCAATATCCACCAGTCAATATACAATACCGTGCAATATCCGCCACTCAGAATACAATACCTTGCAATATCCACCACTCAATATACAACATTGTGCAATATCCACCACTTGCAATATCTACCACTCAATATACAACACAGAGCAATATCAACACAGCGGAAATCCACCACTCAATATACAATACCATGCAATATCGACAACTCATTATACAATACCGTGCAATATCCAACACTCAATATACAATATCGTGCAATATCCACTAGACAATATACAATACCGTGCAATATCCACCACTCAATATACAATACCGTGTAATATCCACCACTCAATTTACAATACCGTGTAATATCCACCACTCAATATACAATACAGTGCAATATCCACTATTCAATATACAATACCGTGCAATATCCACCACTCAATATACAACACAGTGCAATATCGACACAGCAGCAATCCACCAATCAATATACAACACCGTGCAATATCCACCACTCATTATACAATACTGTGCAATATCCACCACTCAATATACAATACCGTGCAATATTCACCACACAATATACAATACCGTGTAATATCCACCACTCAATATACAATACAGTGCAATATCCACTACTCAATATACAATACCGTGCAATATCCACCACTCAATATACAACACCGTGCAATATCCACCACTCAATATACAATACCGTGCAATATCCACGACTCAATATACAATACCTTGCAATGTCAACCATTCAATATACAACAACGTGGAATGTCCACCACTCAATATGCAACACCGTGCAATATCTACAAAGCAGCAATCCACCACTCAATATACAATACCGT
>NW_025132734.1:0-1155 GCF_004010195.1 Chiloscyllium plagiosum
CACTATTTCACCTTTACTTTACTGCTTCGAATGGATCACGTTGTTCTGCCGGCTAAGCTAGAGCATTCTTGGCATCAGATGCTTGTCGTCCGAATCTTCCTCGAAGTAGAAACACAGATGTGGTTTTCGAAAGTCAAGCAGATGAGGCTTGTTCCTGGGGAAAATCACTTCACGATGTTCCCTCAGAAATAATTCGAAGCAACACGGAAAATGCTTCTGTGAAAGTTTGTTGCAACAGTTGTAAACAAATTCAGCGAAGTTCAAGCGAGATTCTAATACACGACCAATGGTTGAGAAGACCAATGCTCTAGCCTCTGAGCTATGGAGCCACCAGCAAAGAAACTGCTTTTTCTGACTAACAGAAAATGATGAGCTCGAGCACAGCAAATTCCGTCGTCCGAGGTTCGTGATGCAAGCTTCGTTTTCTGTTTTAAAATACGATTGGAAAACCCATTTATTTGATCATTTGTTTGATCACTTTGATCACTTTGTCAGCTTCCCAATATCTCATAATGTGACTGTGATCAAAATTTGTTTAAACTCCCTCCAAAGGAAAAACTTTGAAGTTTCAATTATGTGAAAGACACGATGTAGTATTTATAGCAATTCATTGCCCTTCATTTCAACAAAAAAATACAGCTTTTCTTCTTCCGTTGTTGACTAATTCGTTTCCTATAGCATTGAGTGATTTACGTAGTGAAGAGATTTCACAATTTATGACCTTGGTAGATGAAGTTTCGGCATCAAACTTGGAACAGTTCAAATCGAACATACTCCGGAGATTGGAATTGCAGGCTATGCAGGTATCTGAGAGTGCGTTTTAAAACAAAATCTTGGGTGTCGTGTTCGCTGGCTGGGTTGGCATTTATTGAACAACACTAATTGCTCTTGAGTGGGCTGGGACAGAGCGAAGACAATCAAGAGATTTGCAGAAATGACAAAAACGTTGGAATTTAGCTGCCCGGTTATGGGTGAACAATCCTTGTTTTTAATAGTCCCACGTGCAGCAGAGTTGTTGAAAGATTTCAGGACTACATCTCTGGGTGAATAACCCACAATCCCTGCCCTTCTAGCATGTGGGAGCCCGTGTGGAAAGATAAAGCTGCGAAGGCCGCAGTGCACGTTTGGGAAAAAGTGCAGTAGTAAAAATATCAT
>NW_025132735.1:0-1155 GCF_004010195.1 Chiloscyllium plagiosum
TGCACATTCTTCCTAGTGCTCTAGTCTCCTCCCACAGTCCAAAGATGTGCAGGTTAGGTCAATTGGCCATGCTAAATTGCCCCATGGTGTCCAGGGATGTGCAGGCTGGGTGGTTTAGCCATAGGAAATACAAGGTTTCAGGGATAGGGTAGTGAAGTGGGTCTGGGTGGGATGCTGTTTGGAGGGTTGGTGTTGACTCGATGAGCCAAATGGACTGCTTCCACACTAGGGGGATTCTCTGATTACAGAGGATACGCAGATGGCTGGTGTAGGAATTGAAATATTTGTATTTCGACCCTAAGGTTATTGCAAAATAGAAAGAAGGTAACTATTGAAGCAGATTATCAATACAAGTGGTTTACAAACATTTTGTGCACCAAAGCATTAGATTTTTGTTTTTAAAACATGAAATTCTTTTGTGCCTTATTATCATTCAATTAGCCTGTTCTTGCTGCTAGTCTACAGTCATTAAATATCTTAAATTTTGCACATGTTGTGGCTCTGAAATTCCATAAAGTCACTACCAGTCACTGCAAAAGCACAGACAAAAATTCCAAAGAAATGGTATAACTCACAGTTACAGGTGTTCACACCATTTTCCTGGTGCTTCAATGGCAGGAAAGGAAAGCCATTGCTGAATAAACTGTATTTTTAAAAATATTCTTAAACTTAGCCATACAATTGTTTATTGTTGGAATTCCAAGCAAGAAACAAGGGAAAGCCTGGATACTGTAAATAAACTTCAAAATAAATATTAATTAGGCAAATCAAATAGTAAAGTATACCGGAAAATACATGAATATTAGACAATATTTTAAATGTGGACCGGAAGTGATAAAACAAGATCAGTAAAGAGCAGGAATCAACAAAGAAAATTTAATTCTGTACAATAGCATTGCAATAGAGGCTAGAGAAAGTAATGTTCAAACTTCAAATAGAGCACACACCTTTAAGTCAATTCTAGCCACTATTGTGAAGAAAGTTAAATACAGAAGAAAGTCAAGGAAAATTTTGGGTTTCAATCTTTAAAGGGAGCAATTGAGATTACTTCAGGGAGATATATAATACAAATAGGTGTAGGGAAAAAAGCTCTTATTATGGCTCAAAGGCATATCATGTAAGATTTTTCATCTAAATTTAAGATGCAAATCAAAA
>NW_025132736.1:0-1155 GCF_004010195.1 Chiloscyllium plagiosum
AAGACCATTGAGACTTGTTCCATAAATGAACTGTCCGATCTTCTTGGTACAGTTGACCATTGTGGTAGTCATTCTTGGGAACATTCCATTCATTGAAGGAATCAGTCTCTCGGGGCACAGAAGGACGTTTTTTTGGCATAAACGGTACACAGTTTCTGGTTGCTCAGGATCACACGGGTAAGCAGCACCTTCTTCAGCGCTAATGCTGGCGACAACGAGTCCACGTAACAGGGTAAGTTCAATCTTCATCATAATGGTCGTTCTGGATCAAGGATTAGGATACGTAAAACAGAAGAAGAATTACGATTCGAAACATGCAGATATATCATAGTAGTCTGGTTTGATACCAACTGATTGCGGTTCCTCTCCCAGTTCCCCATCGTCTCTGTCTCCATAATCATTCCCCCACCCCACCCCAATCCCCCACAAGGGGCTCATCTAATGACCTTGGAATAATGAAGGTGAACCCAGGCAGAATGCAGTCAGGCTGGTGAGGAGAATCTGGAAAGGCCCTTACCATTGAGGTTGGAGGCTTTGACTTCTCTATTTCTTGATGAGAATGAAAGAGCCTGGGTCAACAGTTGGAACATTGTTGAGGGAGGGGAGGAGTTTCTCTTGAGCAGCACAGTCCTTGGAATGAAGACCTCACAAACTTTTGGTCAAAGAAAGAACACAGGAGGGTATATCCTCAAGTCATGTGTTTGAAAGGAATAGAGGAGGAGGCATTATTCCATAGTGAGAAGACAGCTCGACCTTCGATGATTTCGTCCGGGGAGAAGTGAGTTTTCTCCACAGGAGTGCATCGTAGATGGAACAATACCAGAAGCACCAACCTAACCCAGGAAAACTCTGTCTCAGGAGACCATTTGGTAAGTTTAGTGTTCTGACTCTGGCCAAGATGCTCCACGAACCCTGCAGCCTGCGGGAAATAAGCAAAATGAAGTTGGTGCTGGATCCCAAACTGAAAGCATAATTCCTCATTAATATCTCTAATAAAATGAGGGCCATTGTCAGAAGGTAGACAAACGTCAAAAACAAAACGGATAATAATCTCCTTGAGTAAAATATTTACGACCGTTTTAACAGTAGCGTTGGAAGTAGGTAAGCTTCAGTAATGACCAAATATTTATCGTGCTGGCACCTTTGCAACTCAAT
>NW_025132737.1:0-287 GCF_004010195.1 Chiloscyllium plagiosum
CACCATTCTGCTTTTTCTCTGCTGGCCACAGAACCTCTGTCTGTACCTCTGACTACAGAATCCCCGAACACGATTGATCTCTCATTGCATTAGAGCCAGTCTCAATACCAGAAACTTGGCTGTTCATGCTACGTTCCCCTGAGAATCCATCACCTCCTACATTTTCCAAAACAGCGGACAATTACCTCCTGCTGGCCTATCTCCCCTGTGAGAACATTCTGCACCCTCTCTGGGACAGCCTTGATCCTGGCACCAGGGAAACAACACACCATTCTGCTTTTTCTCTG
>NW_025132737.1:307-1155 GCF_004010195.1 Chiloscyllium plagiosum
CTGTTCATGCTACGTTCCCCTGAGAATCCATCACTGCCTACATTTTCCAAAACAGCATACCTGTTTGAAATGGATATATCCACAAAAGACTCCTGCCCTTGGTGCCGACCACTCTCACCCTCCCTGGAGTTAACTCATCTATGTGACTGTATCTGAGACTTTCCCCCCTTCCTATAACTGCCATCCATCACATACTGTTGCTGTTGCAAATTCCTCATCGCTTCTATATGTCTGTCCAACCGATCCACTCAATCTGATAAGATTAGCATCCAACAGCATTTCTGGCAGATATAATCCGCAGTAACCCTTAAACTCTCTTTAAACTCCCACATTTGACAAGAAGTACATATCACTGCAAAGGCCATTTTTGCTACTTCACAATCTACAGACCCAGAACATAATACCGTTTTATTCCTCTACAAACACTGCTCCAGGTTAAATTAATAGCTATGGCTTATATTTTATGTTTAATCAAAAGACTTGTCTCCAAAAACACATAATCAAGAAAGAATCCACTATACTCACTACTGCAGCTTTTCTCTTGGGACAGACTTAAAACAACAATTAACTTATCTAATTCTGTGCTGTGAACTTCGCCCAACAGTTCCTCCAAGATTAGTTGTGAATTTCACTGTTTGTTAATTTTCCCAGATGCACTCCGATGTCCAGCGATACACGAATTCAAACAGTCATTGAAGAAACATTTAGACAGGTACATGGATGTGAGGGGTATGGAGGGATATGGCCTAAATGCAGGGAATGGGACTAAATTAATTGTGAAAACTAGGCATCATGGGAACTGTTTCCATGCTATGGACCTCTATGACTCAATTTCAAGACAGAGGGTT
>NW_025132738.1:0-1155 GCF_004010195.1 Chiloscyllium plagiosum
CCATTCAGCCCATTGAGTGTTCCACTATTCAATTATGGCTGATACTCCCGCTATCTCTCATAACCCTTGATCTTCTTGATACTCAAGAACCTATCTATCTCCATCTTAACTAAACTCAATGATTCTGCCTGCACAACCTTCTATGGCTATGGATTACATAGGTTCCCCACTTCCGGCTGAAGAAGTTTCTCCTTATTTCTGTTCGCCTTGGGTCCTAGTCTCACCCACCAATGGAAACATCTTCCCAACATTTACTCTGCCCAGGCCATTCAGTATTCTGTATGTTTCAGTCAGATTCCCCTCATCCTTCTAAACTCCCATCTCAGCGTCCTCAAATGTTCCTCATATGTTAAGCTTTTCAATGCTGGGACCATTCTTGTGAACCTCCTCTGAACATGCTACAAAGGCAGTATATCCTTCATAAGATATGGGGCCTACAACTGCACACAATACTCTAAATATGGTCTGACCATAGCCTTATAGAGCCTCAGATGTACATCCCTGCCTTTATATTCAAATCCTCTCCAAATAAATACCATAATTTCATTTGCTTTCCTAACTACTGACTCAACCTGTAAGTTACCTTGAAAAAATCCTGGACTAGAACTCCCAAGTCCCTTTGCACTGCAGACTTATGAATTTTCTCACCATTTAGAAAATAGTCCGTGCCTCTATTCTTCCTACCAAAGTTAAAAATCACACAACAGTGATTGGTTATAATCCAACAGGTTTATTTGGAAGTACTAGCTTTCAGAGTACTGCTCCTTCATCAGATAGCTGTAGAGCAGGATCATAAGACACAGAATGTATAGCAAAAAATCACAGTGTCCATACAACTGATATAATAATGTTGAAAAAACCTTGATTGCTGCTAAGTCTTTCACCTTTTAGAATGGGTCTCAAGTTTCATTTCATTAATATGTAAATCCCAGAACTTCTTTCAAATCACATTCTTGAGATAACTTAAGGTTTTATACAAAAAAGGTGACATCTCAGCTCAGATAATGCATGAAAGGTGTGCAGTTAGAGTCAGTATCCCAATCTTGAGTCAGACGAGACAGAGAGATTGTGTGTGAGAGAGAATGTGTGTTTGCGTGCTTGTGCCTCTTGGTGTGTGTGTGTGTGTGTGTGTTTAGGTCGCCTGTAGTGTGACAT
>NW_025132739.1:0-1155 GCF_004010195.1 Chiloscyllium plagiosum
GGCTCTCATTGTAACATCAAGGAACACCACATTCAGATATTTTGTTTTTCTTTCTAGATTTGAAAGTACATAGAACATAGAACATATAACAGTAAAGCACAGAACAGGCCCTTCAGCCCACGATGTTTTGCCGACCACTGATCCTCATGTGTGCACCCTCAAATTTCTGTGACAATATGCATGTCCAGAAGTCTCTTAAATGTCCCCAATGACCTTGCTTCCACAACTGCTGCTGGCAACGCATTCCATGCTCTCACAACTTTCTGTGTAAATAACCCGCCTCTGACCTCCCCTCTTTACTTTCCTCCAACCAGCTTAAAACTATGACCTCCCGTGTTAGTCATTTCTGCCCTAGCAAATAGTCTCGAGCTATCGAATCTGTCTCTGCCTCGCATTATCTTGTATACATCAATTAGTTCCCCTCTCCTCCTCCTTTCCTCCAATGTAAAAAGTCCGAGCTCAGTCAAATTCTCTGCAGAAGATAAGCCCTCCAATCCAGGCAGCATCCTGGGAAACCTCCTCTGAGCCCTCTGCAAAGCATCCACATCTTTCATAAAATAGGGCGACCAGAACTGGACGCAGTATTCCAAGTGTGGTCGAACTAAAGTTTTATAGAGCTGCAACAAGATGTCACAACTCTTAAACTCAATCCCCCTGTTAATGAAATCCAAAACACAATATGCTTTCTGAACAACCTTGTCCACTTGGGCGGGCATTTTAAGGGATCTATGTACCTGCACACCAAGATCCCTCTGTTCCCCCACACTGCTAAGAATCCTATCCTTAATCTTGTACTCAGCTTTCAAATTCGACCTTCCAAAATGCATCACCTCGCATTTATCCAGGTTGAACTCCATATGCCAAATCTCAGCCCATCTCTGTATCCTGTCAATGTCCCGCTGCAGCCTACAACAGCCGTCTATAATGTATACGACACCTAAAACGTTTGTGTCGCTTGCAAACGTGCTGACCCATCCTTCAATCCACTCATCCAAGTCATTAATAAAAATTACAAACAGTAGAGGCCCAAGGACAGAGCCCTGTGGAACACCACTCACCACAGACTTCCAGGCAGAATATTTTCCTTCTACTACCCCTCGTTGTCTAATGTTGGCCAGCCAATTCTGTATCCAGACAGCTCAGTTCCCCTGTATC
>NW_025132740.1:0-1155 GCF_004010195.1 Chiloscyllium plagiosum
TTAGGTCAGGTGACCAAAAACATTGCCAAAAAAACAGGTTTTGAGGGATGTCTTAAAGGTGGAAAGCAGACCAGTGAGGTTTTGGCTGTGAATTTCAGACTATGCTGCTTCAGCAACTGTAGAAACATCCACACAGGTGAAGTCATGAATTAACAAATGGTTGGGAGTCTTGAAGAAAATGGGTTGTCGAGGTGTCAAAATGTGTGTGGTGGAGGGAGCGAGGGATGATCACAACCAGGAATTAAATCAAGTGTGAGAATTCTAAATTGAGGGATATTGGCCAGGTGCTGGCAGGTGAGACTATATTGGGTTGGGGTATCTGGTCGGCATGGACGGGTTGGACCGAAGGCTCTGTTTCCTTGCTATACATCTCTATGGCTGTATGCTGTTGATTATAATTAGGAGCCTTTCAATGAATCAACAAGCAGAGATTTAGACTTTCTTGAGATTACAGAGAGGTTGAATGTGGGAAGCTGGGCCTGAGTGTGTTTGGAAAATGAAGTCTGGAGATAACACAAGGTGGATGAAAGTATATGAGCTGAGACAAGGGTGGAATCAGCTAGAAATAGTGGTCTTGGAGTGGGCCTGAGTTATCACACTCACCTCACCTCTGGGATACAGCTGGTTGCCAGATTGTGAATCAGGGCGGTAACACAATCGGGAGCTGAGTGGCCCTGGTGGAGCCTAAAATGAGTGTCACTCAGCTGGCTATTGCTGAGCAGCTGCTGCTTGGTAGCCCTGTTGATGACATCTTCCATCACTTTACTACTGATCGAGTGTGGACTGATAGAGGGAAATATCCTGGGTTGGATTGCCCTGTGTTTGTGTTGAACATCCCTGGGCAATGTTCCACATTGTCGGTAGATGCCAGTGCTGGAGCAGTATGTGGCTCGGTGGGTGGCAAGTTCTGGAGCACAAGCCATCAGTATTATTGCCAGAATATTGGCAGGGCCCGTAGCCTTTGCACTACTTAACCATTTCTTGATGTTATTCAAACTTAATCGAACTGGTTTAAAACTCACATCTGTGATGTTAGAAACCACTGGAGAAGCCTAAGATGGATCATCCCACTTTGCACTTCTGGCTGAAGATTGCTGCAAATGCTGTCATCTTGTCTGGTGTATGGATGTGTGAGGCCTCTCCATCAGTAAGGGT
>NW_025132741.1:0-1155 GCF_004010195.1 Chiloscyllium plagiosum
TATCGAGAATCATGTAATCTGAGTGAAAAAAAAAACATTGGAACTTATCACCGCATCAGTGTCTGTTTAAAACATCATGAGTGATTGTCCATCCCCCTTAAGGTTCAATGCAATCACCTCTTATTCTCTCACTGAGCTTCACTTACTGCTCATGGTGCCATCATCCGAGGGATTAGTCTGGTGAAACTTGGGAGAAAGTCTATCCACAGTACCCCAAATACTGCCTGAACAGCACTCTCCTGGATGATCACAAAGCATCTTTTCTCTCACTTAGACATTGCCATTTCTTTCCTGTGCCACAAAAAGCCATTCCTTCTCTATGAACTACAACTGACATGGAATTTATAAGTCCCTTATAACTGTACGTCGGCATCAATAAGGCGAGCACCAGAGGTGCCTATGGAGCTGTGCATCACTCTCAGTGAGAATTTCACTTCAAATAGGGGATGATCACCTACCTGAATGGAAATGAGATGTAGCAATACAGAAAACAGGCAGAGAAAGGGAGCGATCTTTACTTCTGTTCTTCTCTCACAGCATGTATGCAGATCTTGAACTGAGTGGCTGGTTCAGCTGTTCCACAGTACCGTAAACAATAAAAAGCATAGCTGTGGGTTTGTAGTGTTACAACACAGGATGCATCTTCCTGCTTAATTAAAACCAGCAATAGAGAAAAGATTTATCCCACGCAGTAATCTGTCATAATTCTCGAGTACAAATCTATTTAAAGTAAAAATTAACAACTTTATTTCTTAAAGTATAACAGAGAATAATAAACGAATGACAATTTACAACTTCTTCCTCTAACCTGTCTTTTACCTTCCCCCTCCACAATACTACTCCGATAAGACTCCTCATTAAGATTTACAAAACAAAACTTCTCACCTCAAAATCAGGAAGCTTTCAGTTCTTCTTCATATTCCTGTCTTCTTTTCTTCTTGGGGACTCTGTTTCACCAGTTACTAATCAATAAAGGTACCAATAGGAGAGCTATTTTTCAGGCAGTCTTTGCATGCTGGTAGCTTGGCAGTTCTCCTCTCAACTGTTCAATTTTCCATGGTTGTACCGCCAAACTATTGGGGATTGTATCATTGGCTTTTAAGATTGTCACTATCATAAATACATACTTGGTTGGACGTGGTTATTTTGGGGTAT
>NW_025132742.1:0-1155 GCF_004010195.1 Chiloscyllium plagiosum
TTTATAAGTTTCTTTGAGATTTCCCACCACCACTTCCATTCCTCCACCCCCAGTGAAAACAATCCTAACTGATTGATTCTTTCTTCATAAGTCAGCCGTGCTATCCCCAGGAATCAGTCTGGTAATCCTCTGTTGCACTCCATCCATTGCCAGAACATCCTTCCTCAGATGAGGAAACCAAAACTGCCCACAATACTCCATGATGTGGAGGAGCCAGCATTGGACTGGTTTGGACAAAGTTAAAAATCAAACAATACCAGGTTTTAGTTGAACAGGTTTATTTGGAAGCACTAGCTTTTGGAACACTGCTCCTTCATCAGGTGGTTGTGGAGTATAAGATCATAAGATACAGAATTTTTAGCAAAAGATTACAGTGTGCTACAACAAACCTGGATTGTTCAGTCTTTCGTCTTTTAGAATGGGTTGCAGGTTTCAGTTCATTAATGTGTAAATCTCAGAACTTCTTTTAAACCACCTTCTTGAGATAACTTAAGGTTTTATAACAAATGGTGACATCTCAGCTTGAGCAAAGCATTAAAGATGTGAGGTTAGAGTCTGTCTGTATCCCTGAGTCAGACTGGTTCTATTTCCAAAGTGGAATTTACAAAATAATACATGTATTGACTGCCTGCAGATTGTGGATTATTTGAGCAAAACAGAAATTACCTGCAAATATAATTCTGAACATACAAACAGACCTATATGTGTGTGTGCATGCATGAGAGGGAGAGAGAGAGAGAATGCGTGTGAGTGTGTGTGTGATTGCACGTGAGAGAGTGTGTGTTTGTGTGTGTGAAAGCTTGGTAAAGTGTGTGTGGGCGTGATGGAGTATAAGCCTGTGAGAGGGCACATGTGTGGATGTGAGTATGGGGTATGTATGTGTGTGTATATGAGAGAGGGTCTGTGTGTGTGTGTGTGTATGCATGTGTGAGAGTGACAGAGACTGTCTCATGTACTGGGGTCACCAATAGTGTGACATGAACCCAAGGTACTAGTTGAGACCATCCTCAAAGGTACTAAACTTGGTTATCAGCCCCTGCTTGGCCACTTTGCATTGTTGACTGCCTTGGAGGATGGTCACCCAAAGATCCGAGGCTGAACCGCTGAAGTGTTCCCCGACTTGGAGGGAACACCCCTGTCTGTTGATCGTTGCAC
>NW_025132743.1:0-1155 GCF_004010195.1 Chiloscyllium plagiosum
TTTGAGCATGCTCTAAAATTCTGTATGATCATGGCTGATTCCATTTTTTGCCCCATACTCTTTGATACCTTTTGCCCAAAGAACTGTAAGGTGGCTGCTTCTAGAAAGCATCTGAGGCTGAGGTTATTTGCTGCACCTCCAGTGACCGCACTGTCTACTCAGCAACATTACTCCGAGGTGAATTTAAACCTCAGCTACTGAACAGTTACATTGTCATTTTACACCAAGGATTGTTTCCAGGATCTGGTACATTGTATTCACCTTAATCTGAACCAGATCCTCAGTTTTACAGAGATTGAGCTCAAATCACAATGTACTTCAATATGACCCCAAGACTTTGCCCTGGTGTTTTCTCTCAGGATCAATATTCTGTGCAAACAGCAATCCTGATCCATGGGATTAAACTGTCAGAATGGATCACACTTCATTCCAGAGGCTGTACATCAGGGACACCGTTTAACAGAAATCTTTTCCTGCTGCTGCTGCCCTTGTTAAAATATCTTTGCACTCCTCAGTTTTCCCGAGGCTCCTGTTTCACACAGGCTGGAACTAGAGCAAGTTGCACACTTTCCCATCAGGATTAGAGAGAATTTGATCCTCTCTGCATCCCAACAAGGATCTGAGCTGGTCCAGCTCCCCCTGTCCCTGAGCAGGACTCAGCCCCTCAGCCTGGACCTGACCCTTGGTTTGTGTCAAGGAGCCTTCTCCAGTCTGGATCTCCCAGGGCCCGGAGTGGAGCTGGAGCCTGACTGGGAGGGACACTCTGTTCCCCAGCCAAAGCCAGGCCAGCCCCGGGGAGGGAAAGAACATCCTCCAGAGGAGAATCTCTCCCAACTCACACAACAGAGCGGGGGCTGGGGAGAGGAGCAGCAGCACACTGGGAGAGACAGGAGCTCCCATCCCAATACTCCATTCCAAGTGTTGCTGCTCAATGGCCTTCAAAAGACAACTTCCAGGCAACCAGAGAATTGAATGGTTTGTAAATACCCACCTCGACTTGGTACTGATGGTCGGCGGGCAGAGGCTGGCACAGAGTAGTGGGTGTACATGGGCACAAACGGGCAGGAGAAACAGTGAATCCTGAGAGGATCCCCAGCGCCAGCACCATCAGAAACTGCACCAAAACCAAACTCCAGCGCATCCTCTCGGCCAGAG
>NW_025132744.1:0-1155 GCF_004010195.1 Chiloscyllium plagiosum
ATTTACATATATATCAGCCCAGTTTGAATTTAGTATTCATGATTTGTGCTCCTTATTGTGAGAAACTGTAACATAAATTTTAAAAAGTTAAAAAAAAACAAAAAATATTTTGTTCAACCGAAGTGTAAGTTTTCATTTTAACAGTATGGCCAACCACCTGGTCGTTCCAATGACCTGTCACAGGACGTTCTGCTATAACACATGTTTCTTTAACACAAATTCACTGTAACATGACTGACAAATTGGGGACACTGTTTCTAAAACACAACGTTTTAAAGCATGATTAAAACGTGATTCCAGCTGCATTAGTTTGAATGGTGCTGCTATTACGCGATTTTCTTATAAGGTGGGATTGCATGAGAATGGAATGACTGCATTATTGCAGAACTGACGGTGTGTAATAATGTCTGACTGAGTAATAGGGAAATGATCCACTTCACCAGATAACTGTGAGAAAAGAACAATTTATCCTTGCAAATCTCATTTTACACTTAAAACAGCGGATGGGAATTCTATTTCCTAGTGGCTTCCAAACACTGATATCTTGAAAGAAAGTAAGGATATTATAAAATTAGTCAACTTATATTTGCTTTATTACTTTTTAAACTATTACTTTGTTGATCAAAAGTTCTTCAACTTAATGTCAATGCATAAATTACCAACAAAAGAATAGTTGCAAAGTGATTCTCCCCTTCAGAAGATTCCCTTATTCACCCACACACTAAACCAAACCTGGATTAACTGGGAAGTAAAACAGTAGAATACATCACATGCAATGTCTCTTCCCCAGTTTTAACTGCAACTCATCTGATTTTGCTTTGCAATTTTGCTGAAATCGTCAGATTAAATCTCTAACCCAATGCACTAGTTTCAAATAAAGACATTCACCTTCATGACTGATCGATCATAACATCGGATTTTATAAAGGTGACCCTCTGTCGATGAATAATGATTCCAGATGGCAAATCATACGCTTGATTTTCAGAGTTGTTTGTCATTCAAACACATTCAGCTGCTTTGGCTTTGACCCACTGTAAACAAGCCAACCGAACAGAGTGCCAAGTGAAAGGAAATAGAACCATCTATCTCACCTCACTTGATTTGTACTTCATTTCATTCTTAATAGAACATAGAACATTACAGCGCAGTACAGGC
>NW_025132745.1:0-1155 GCF_004010195.1 Chiloscyllium plagiosum
CCTTCGGCGATTCCTCCAACTTGTTGAGACACCGATGGGTCCACACCAGGGAGGGGCCGTTCAACTGCTCTCACTGTGGGAAGGGCTTCACCCGCTCCTCCCACCTGCGGAGGCACCAGAGAGTTCATGTGCCATTGCAAGGGGATTCAAGAAGTGATGACAGAGTACTGTTATTGACTGGGTTATCAACCCAGTTCCGGAGACTCCCGGGTTCGAATCCCACTGAGTCAGATGGCGGAATTGGAATTTGGTCAGAAATCTGTGGTTTAGAATCTAATGATGAAACCGTTTTCATGGGTGGGGGGAGCTGGAGAAAATCCCCATCTGATTCACTCATGTCCTTTTTAGGGAAGGAAACTGCCGTTGTGGGAAAGGATTCACTCAGTCAGGGCAGGAGAACGGCCTTTCCCCAGTGTGACTGCGCCGATGAGTCTCCAACACAGACGGGAAACAGGAGCCTTTCCCGCAGTTGCCACACTTCCACGGTTTCACCACAGGGCGGGACTCCTCTGGTTTCTTCGTGGCTAAAGCTTCAGATGCACACAAAATTGTGCACAGGCCCTCCCTGCTGTGAATTCCTCTTTCCAGGTTTGTATATCTGTTTTAGACTCCACACTCAGTATGCTGCAACAGTCGGGTCTCTCATCCAGTCCCACTGATACTGAAAACCAGCTGCATCCTTTACCCGGTCTGGCCTTTGCGTGACTCCAGACCCATAGCAGTGTGGTTGACGCTACACTGCCACCCCCAGCAAATGAGTGGGGAGAAATGTACTTGGATACAGGGTGTGGGTTGAAATTGCTGAGTGAGGCAATACAGGTTAAGGCTGTACCAAGGATCCAATTACAAAGGGACAGCTTGGTGCTGACCAATAGTAAAGAAAGTGGGGGGTGGGAGGAGTGTGAGCACTTGGGCCTTGAGCTGTTTGAAAGAAAAAGCTACATTCTCAACACCTTTTTGCTGGGGGGGATCTGCAGTTGCAACAAAGTTGGGTCGCAGTAAAGGTTACCTGAATTTACTGAAGGGCTCAGACTCTCATTGAATTGATTTATTGTCACGTGCGCCGCGATACAGTGAAAAGCTTTGTCTTGTGAGCAGTACAGGCAGATCAGAGTTAAGTCGCAAAGATATGTAAATAATAAATAAACAGCTGCA
>NW_025132746.1:0-1155 GCF_004010195.1 Chiloscyllium plagiosum
CACTGTTTCCATTGAAACAGGCACACTTCGACTTATCCCTTTGTCTGATGAACTGTTTATCTTCCTTTGGAAAAAGTGAAGACTGCAGATGCTGGAGATCATAATCGAGTGTAGGTTGTTGGGGAAGCACAGCAGGTCAGTTAGCATCCAAGGAGCAGGAGAATCGACATTTGGGCCTTATTGCTATTGAAGCGTTCTTGTCTGAATTGTCTATTCTCCAGCTCTTCAGATGCTCGCTGACTCGCTGTGCTTTTCCACCACACCACTCCTGACTGTATATATTTACTCACAGATTCAATGCATTATAATTCTGCTCATTCAACAACTACCCGTCTTCTGACTTGTAGCTCCGGTTCCCATACCCCTGACAGACTAATTCAAACACACTCGAAATGTCCGAGTGAAGGTAAACACAAATATCCAATACAGATCCAAGTTGTGTTAGCCATTGACACATCCAAAATGGAATTTGTCAGTTCACCAATAGAAAAATATTTAATAAGAAGTATTAGTACCTGCATTTCGTCGTATTTTCCCTCATGAAGTTAATAGCCTACAATATTTTGGCACTTCAAAGCACACAAAATTCATTTTAAATGTTAAGATCATTGTCACCCCAACTCCACTCTCAAGGAACACATTCCAAATTCCCACCAATGCATATAAGTCTTTCCTCCATTTCCCACAAAGACTTCTGATTTTCCCTTGAACATTATGCATCCATGTTACTGACACATCAACGAACTGGAAGAGTTGATTTCTGTTCAGCGTGTGCATTCCCCTTTAACATATAGACGTCCATCAGGTCCCCCTTAAACTTCACTGTTCCTGAGAAAACAGCCCCAGCTTTTCCAGTATTTTTGCATATTTGAAATGCTCCAAACCAAGCTGCATTTTTGTGAAAGGTATGCAATCCCTCAAGTTCAATTGCATCCTTCCTAGAGTGCATTGAACAGAGTGCACACAGTACTCCAGCTGCGGCATGGGCAAAATTCTGACCAGGTCTAACCTGACCAGCTGCAACTCACTTTGTTACTTTCCAAATTGATTCCACTCTCGACAAGGCACAAATAAAGGATGTCATATAATGGTCCTCATTCAGCTGGATGAGGACAGCACCATATCACTTAATAAGGTCGATATCATCTCGGATAA
>NW_025132747.1:0-1155 GCF_004010195.1 Chiloscyllium plagiosum
TCTACACTTAATGGTAAGGTGCAAGGGAGTGTTTATGAACAAAGAGACCTTGGAGTGCAGGTTCATAGCTCCTTGAAAGTGGAGTCGCAGGTCAATAGGATCGTGAAGAAGGCGTTTTGTATGCTTTCCTTTATTGGTCAGAGTATTGAGTACAGGAGTTGGGAGGTCACGTTGCGGCTGTACAGGGCATCAGTTAGGCCACTGTTGGAATATTGTCTGCAATTGTGGTCTCCTTCCTTTTGAAAAGATGTTGTGAAACTTGAAAGGGTTCAGAAAAGATTTACAAGGATGTTGCCAGGATTGGAGGATTTGAGCTATCGGGTGAAGCTGAACAGGCTGGGGCTGTTTTCCCTGGAGTGACGGAGGTTGAGGGGTGACCCTATAGAGGTTTACAAACTCATTAGGGGTATGGAAAGGATAAATAAACAAAATCTTTTCCCTGGGGTGGGGGAGTCCAGAACTAGAGGGCATAGGTTTAGGGTGAGAGGGGAAAGATATGAAAAAGACCTAAGGGACAACATTTGCACGCACAGAGTGGTACAGGAAGTGGTGGAGGCTGGTACAATTGCAGCATTTAAAAGACATTTGGATGGGTATATGAATAGGAAGGGTTTGGAGGGATATGGGCCTGGCGCTGGCGGGTGGGATTGGATTGAGTTGGGATATCTGGTCGGTATGGACGGGTTGGACCGAAGGCTCTGTCTCCATGCTGTACATCTCTCTGATTCTAGTCTCAGGTTTTCAGCATCTGCATGAATAACCTTCAAGCCCCGCCCCGTGACGTCACACACCCCACTGCGCATGCGTCCACATTCCCGGCCAAGACGGCGGCTGTTCACCTCGGAAATGCAAACCATTTACCCACAAGTTATTTTTCAAGGTGCTCGCTTCTCGCTGGAAGGGATTATTCTCGGTCTGAAACCCTCTGTCCAGCTCCTGAAGCCTTACCGTCTGGAAAAGCGCGTCTCTTCCCATTTCCCACGGAGACAAACCCGGCACTGCGGCTGCGCCGCCCTCGGCTGTAGTGAGTATAGAGGGTATTCACCACCGCGGGGAATGCTGGGTAGGAACCCCGCCTTTGAGGTGATTAACACAGATGGTTAATTCTGTTCATTAATAATATTCTCTTTCCTGTATTCCAATCTTCTGCTATCC
>NW_025132748.1:0-1155 GCF_004010195.1 Chiloscyllium plagiosum
CTCAGTACTAAACACCTGACAGTGCGGCCCTCTGTCAGAACTAAACTCCTTACAGGTCGGCCCTCCCTCAGAACTAAATACCTGACAGTATGGCCGTCCCTCAGTACTAAATTCCTGACAGTGCGGCCTTCCCTCAGAACTAAATTCATGACGCTGCGGCCCTCCCTCAGTACTAAGCTCCTGACAGTGCGGCCCTCCATCAGATCTAAACTCCTGACATTACAGCCCTCCCTCAGAACTGAACTCCTGACAGTGTTGCCCTCCATCAGATCTAAACTCCTGACATTACAGCCCTCCCTCAGTACCAAAAACCTGACAGTGCGGCCCTCGCTCAGAACTAAGCTCCTGACAGTGCAACCCTCCCTCTGTACTAAACTCCTGACAGTGCGGCCCTCGCTCAGAACTAAACACCTGTAAGCATGGCACTCCCTCAGTACTAAACACCTGACAGTGTGGCCCTCCCTCTGCACTAAACACTTAACAGTGCAGTCCTCCCTCAGAACTAAGCTCCTGACAGTGCGGCCCTCTCTCTGTACTAAACACCTGACAGTGCGGTCCTCCCTGAGAACTAAACTCCTGACAGTGCGGCCCTCCCTCAGTACTAAACTCCTGACAGTGCGGCCCTCGCTCAGAACTAAAAACCTGAAAGCGTGGCCCTCCCTCTGTACTAAACACCTGACAGTGCGGTCCTCCCTGAGAACTAAACTCCTGACAGTGTGGCCCTCCCTCAGAACTAAAATACTGACAGTGCGGCCCTCCCTCAGAACTAAAATCCTGACAGTGCGGCCCTCCCTTAGTAATTTACTCCTGACCATGCGGCCCTCCCTCAGTACTAAACTACTGTGAGTGCGTCCCTCCCTCAGTACTAAACACCTGACAGTCCGGCCCTCACTCAGTACTAAACACCTGACAGGGCGGCCCTCCCTCTGTACTAAACTCCTGAGATTGTGGCCCTCCTTCAGAACTAAACTCCTGACAGTGTGGCCCTCCCTCAGTACTAATCACCCGACAGTGCGGCCCTCCCTCAGAACTAAAATCATGACACTGCGGCCCTCCCTCAGTACTAAACACCTGACAGTTCGGCACTCCCACTGTACTAAACTCCTGACAGGGTGGTGCTCTCTCAGTACTAAACTCCTGAGAGAGCCGCCTTCC
>NW_025132749.1:0-1155 GCF_004010195.1 Chiloscyllium plagiosum
TATAGAGGGTCTTTTAAAGAAAATAGTTTTAAGTGAGGAAATAACTTTAAAGTGTTGTAGTTGACCACAAAAAGAAGCAGTAGGGGCATTTCACAATAAAGCTTATAGTATGATAAGAGAAACTGGATAAAAGAACAAGCTGTAACAAACAAGGAACAAAGAATGCAGACATACAATGACAGCAGGATGGCCCGATAAGAAAATAGCTAACAAGTGAGGTAATCGGCTTATGATAGGATGGGAAAAGGGAGGAGTGATTCCGCAACTTGGAAACTGAACAAGAAAGCTTAGATGCTCTGTTTTGGCACGCATTTCTGCTTGATTGCAGAAGCGTCCGGTACTTGCAAGGCTGTAATAAATTGTTCTTGTTTCCAAGGCTTTGTCTCAGGCTGATTTATGAGTAAGTTCTGTTTCTCACAATTGGGGACTCGTCCAGGATCCAAAACTCCGACCACTCGACACTCTTGGGACGACGGGGGAGGTGCACCTCGCTGATTTTGGTGATCTCCGACTCCTTTGTTTGTTGCTCGCGGTTTGGGCGAGTTCATCCGGACTGGGAGACCCTGGAAACAAGGCGGGCAGACGCGGTGGGTTCGGTCGGGCAACTCTTGTGCACAAGACCCGGGTAGGGAAAGGTCTTAAAGGATATATCCGGGCGACCGAGGGCAGCGGTATTTGCTGTGGGAATTGCCGCTGGACGGGGCACACCAAAATGATCAGGTAACTCTGTGCACAGACCAAGGTAAGAAAAGAGACCTTTAAGTATTGCCTTGGTGGCCGGGACGTACGAAAGTACGGGGAATTGGCGATATATAAAATTAAGCATATGTCAATGGAAAACAGCCCATGTCAGAAGGCTAGTAGCTGAAGGGCAACTGAGGGTGCACTTCGTAACTAACTTATGGCCAGACGTCCAGAAAAATATTCAAAAGCTAGAGGAGTCGTTGCGGGAAGCTCAAAGTGTGTGTGTGTGTGTGAGAGAGAGAGAGAGCTGTACAGCAAGTAGAAAGTTTAACCTTTTGTGATTCGGTTTGAATGCACATTTGTTTGTTGGTGATTGAATGTTCCCTGGAGCTTGAGATCTGGGACTGTTTTGAATCTGATTTCAATTATGGAAATTGTAACATGATTTCTTTTAAGGTTAAGGATTTTACA
>NW_025132750.1:0-1155 GCF_004010195.1 Chiloscyllium plagiosum
CCAGCCCAATGATCTTGTGTGTGAATTTAGTTGGAAATCTCTGTGTAAATGTTTGCAGCATTGTTCTAACTGTTAACAGCTGAACATGTGTTGCTGGAAAAGCACAGCAGATCAGGCAGCATGCAGGGAACAGGAGAATCGACGTTTCAGGCATAAGCCCTTCTTCAGGAATGAGGAAAGTTTGTCCAGCAGGCACCCCAATATACCTCCCACTGTACAGTAACCGTCACACCCAGACATACCTCCCACTATACAGTAACCGCCACACCCCGACATACCTCCCACTGTACAGTAACCATCACGGCCCGACATACCTGCCACTATACAGTAAAAGGTAGGGAGGAGGGACTTGGGGGAGGGGCATCGGAAATGCAATAGGTGGAAAGAGGTCAGGGTGAGGGTGATAGGTCAGACTGGGGTGGGGGCGGAGAGGTCAGGAAGAAGATTGCAGGTTAGGAAGGCGGTGCTGAGTGCCCGAAACGTCGGTTCTCCTATTCCCTGGATGCTGCCTGTCCTTCTGCGCTTTTCCAGCAACACATTTTCAGCTCTGATCTCCAGCATCTGCAGACCTCACTTTCTCCTCTAACTGTTAACAGCAAAGTGTCTTTACTGAAGTTTCGATAGCCTTTTATAATACCAACTTTTAGATTGTCCAATAAGCACAAAAGTCCTTGTACTTAATAATAATTTGGTCTTGGGTGTGGGAATGAGATTTATCATTTCAATGCTCCTTCCTGTGAGTTGTGCACTGTTTTCATCATAATGTTGTTATAAAAGTGAACGGAATAAATGATTTTAGATTAGATTACGTTTCCACACTGTAATGTAATGTAATCTAAAATCCACCCATTTATTCTGTTCACTTTTATAACAATATTATGATGAAAACAGTGCACAATTCACAGTAAGGAGCATTGAAATTATAAATCTCATTCCCACACCCAAGACCAAATTATTATTAAGTACAAGGACTTTGAAAATATACAATTATTTTCTCTTGTATTAATATTTTGAACTAATAGTCGACTCTCTTGCTCCTCAGATGCTGCCTGAACTGTTGTGCTTTTTTCAGAACCACACCTTTTGACTCTGATCTCCAGCATCTGCAGTCCTCACTTTCCTCCTGCGAATATTCACTCATAATCATTTTTGTGG
>NW_025132751.1:0-1155 GCF_004010195.1 Chiloscyllium plagiosum
CCCACTACCCTCTTGAGTGAAAGAGTTTTTTTTCCAAAATCCCTTTTGAATCTTCTGCTACTTACCCTAAAACTATGCTCTCTGATGACTTCCCCTCAACCAAGGGGGCCAACTGCTATTTCATCAACCTGTCCGTCCTCCTCATAGTCCCTAATACATCGCTGCTCTCAAGAAAACAATCAAAGCCAGTCTAGAGTTTCCTTAACGCTCAATTATTCTATTTAAGGCAGTATCCTGGTAAACTTTCTCGTCACCCTCGAATGCTATCCCAACCTTCACGTAGTGAGGTGTTCAGAATTGTATATGGTACTCCTGCTATGGCCTAGCCATCATCTATGTAAAACGAACATTTACTCCTTGCTTTCATATTCTTTGCCTCGATTGATGAAAACAGGTATCCCATCAGCCTTCTGAACTATCCTATTAGCGTGCTCTGCCTACTTCAAGGATCTGTGAATAATTACCCCAAGATCTCTCCGTTCCTATATGCTACAAAGTGTCCTGCAATTCCTTAAATATCCCTCATCTGATCGTTTCTGCCAAAGTGCAATCCTGGTATTTATTAGGTTAAATACGATCTGCCACTATTCTGGCCATCTGGCCAACTCATATGTGTCTTTCTGCAAACTACAACAATATTCTTCACTGTTAATCACGATAACCATCTTGGTGTAGACTATAAAGTTCCTTAACATTTCCCCCACACTTTCATCTATATTGTTTGTGTATATAATAAGCAATATGGATGTAATTAGTAATGCTTATGGTTCACCACAAGGCACCATGCACCAGTTACTCAAACAGCCTTCTCCCACAATTTCCTGTTGTATCCAATTAATAAGCCAGTCTCTGATCAGTCTCGCCAGGTTTCGTTCAATTCCATAAGCTTTAACCTTCTCAATCAGTCTCGCATTTCATCCATTGTTAAAAACGTCCTTTAATACATAGGCTACATCAACAAAATCTCACGTACCCATACATTTAATCACATTTTCCAAAAATGCTAACAAATTTGTTCGACATCATCTCACTCTGACAAAAGCCATGCCCACTACTACAAACTAACCAATGTATTTCCAAGTGTAGTTAATTCTGTCCTTTAGAATTTTCTCATTTCGTTTCCTAGCACTGACCGGAGATTCAACTGTCGATAAT
>NW_025132752.1:0-1155 GCF_004010195.1 Chiloscyllium plagiosum
TGCCAAATAGTCATAAATCCTATCCCTCGGAATCTTTAACAAACTTTGCTGACCGCATACGTAAGACTGACTGGTCTCTAATTGCTAGGGATTTCCCTATTACCCTTCTTGAAATAAGGAACAACATTTGCCTCCTTCCAATCCTTTGGTACGACTCGTGTGAAGAGTGAGAAGGCAAATATCGTCACCAGCGGCTTAGCAACCTCCTTTCTTGCTTCCTGGAGCAGTCTCGGATAAATCTGGTCTGGCCCTGGGGATGTATCTTAATGTTTTCCAAAATTGCAAGCACATCAACTTCATCAATCTTGATCTGGTCAAGACTGATCTGGCCCAGCTCCTCTAAGTTTCGTTTACAACAACTTCATTTTCCTTGGTGAAAATCGAAACAAAAAACTCATTTAGGGCTTCCCCTATCTGCTCAAACTCCACACATAAGTTCCCTAAGATAATCCTGGTCGACCCTACCTTCTCCCTGATTATTCTCTTATTCCTCACGTATGAGCAAAATGCCTTTGGAATCTCCCTAATCCTTCCTGTCAAGCCTTTTTCGTGCCCCATCATGGCTCACCTCAGTCCTTTTCTGAGCTCCTTCCTAGCAAGCCTGTAATCCTTTAAAGCTGTGCTAGATCCTTGCTTCCTCCATCTTACGTAAGCTGCCTGCTTCCTTTTTACGAGACGTTCCTGTGTTCTCGTCATCTAAGGTTCCTTAATCTTACCCCTTCTTACCTGTCTCAGAGGAACAAATTTGTGTATCACTCGCAACAACTGCTCCTTAAACAGTCTCCACATGTCTGCTGTGCCCTTTCTGTGGATCAATTGCTCCCGGTCTGTCCTTCCCAACTCCTGTCTGATAGCATCATAATTTCCTTTTCCACAGTTAAATATCTTCCATCGGAAACTGCTCCTTTCACTCTCGCAGACTATGCTACATTTGAGGCAGTTGTGATCACTTTCGCCAAAGTGCTCTCCCACCGTTAGTTCTGACACCTGTCCTGGCTCGTTGCCGAGCAACAAATGCAAAATAGTCTCTCCCCTCAATGGTCCGTCCACATACTGAGTAAGGAAACCGTCTTGAACACACCTGACAAAAACGGCTACATCCACACCATCTGCACTTAGGATGTTCCAGTCGATATTGGAAAAGTTGAAATCACC
>NW_025132753.1:0-1155 GCF_004010195.1 Chiloscyllium plagiosum
GCTGATGAAGAGATCCAATAAAATCCCCATTCTATCCCAGGATTCTGGATGTACCTTAGCCTCTGGGCATAGGCCTCCAGTCTGAAAAACTACCCTCCCCCAGCTGCAAGAATCGAGAGTTGTAGTAAACTTCGAAAAATATCAAAATGGACACTGGGTTCATTGTCAACAGGGCCAGTGGAGAGGAATGGCAGATGGAGTTTAATTGAGGTCAATGCAAGATATGGCAAACCAAGGACAAGTGTCTCACACAGTTAGAGGTCGGGTCCTGGGGAGTGATGTTGTACAGAGAGATCCAAGGCTGCAGGGACATAGTTCCTCGAAAGTGGCTTCACATGTAGACAGGGTAATGAAGAAGGAACATAAAATTACAGCAGAAGCTGGAATCCAAAGTAGACAGGAAGGAGGCTGGAAGAACACAGCAAGGCAGGCAGCATCAGGAAGTGGAGAGGTGAACGTTTCGGAAGTAACCCTTCTTGCAGACTGGGGGTGGGGGTGGGGGGAGCTGCAGGTAAAGGGGGAGGTGGGGGCAACGTGGTGAAATGTGGATAGGTGTAGACAGGTAGAGGGTATGACCTGGTTGGTCATCGGGAGGAATAGATCCGAACGCTGGCTTAGCGATCCGGTCGGCCCGTGTTCCCTCAGTGTATGTTTGCTCTCCCAATCTCTCTCCATCAGGGAGACCAAACGTAAACCTAGGGAACGGCTCACCGAATATCACAGCTGGGTCCGCAGGGACCAACCGGACCTCCCAGTCACCACTCATTTCAGTTCCCCTTCCCACTCCCTGTACGACATGACCATCCTTGGCCTCCTCCATTGGCACAACAAACCAAATCACAAATTGGTGGAACAACAACTCATCTTCCACCTGGGCAGCCTGGAGGACTGAACATTGAGTTCTCCAATTTCAAGTAACCTCCCTTACCTCCCCCGACTCCCTTACCAGCCCCTCCCCCTCACTGCCACTCCTCCCTGCCACCAACCGGATTCAATCCTCCCATTGACCAACTGGGTCATACCCTCTACCTGTCTTCACCTACCTTACTTCACCACCCTACCCTCGCCATCCCCTTCATGTGCAGCGCCCCCACACCAAAAAGCAGTCCTGGTGAATGGTTACACCCGAAACATTAACTTCTTCCCCTCCTGATG
>NW_025132754.1:0-1155 GCF_004010195.1 Chiloscyllium plagiosum
CCCTTCATCAGGATTTCTGATGAAGGGCTTTTGCCCGAAATGTCGATTTTCCTGCTCTTCGGATGCTGCCTCACCTGCTGTGTTTTCCCAACACCACTCTAATCTTGACTCATTTGGGATAGTTAGCATAGCTTTTTGCATGGGAAATCAAGCTTCAAAAACGTGATTGAGTTTTTAGAAGAGGTGAGCAAGAAAGGAGATGAGGGCAGAGCGGTGGGTATTGTCTACATGGACTTTTGCAAGGCCTTTGACAAGGTGCTGCATGGTCAGGTTCTTAAGTAAGGTTAAATCTCACAGGATCCCGGGAGAACTAGCCAGATGGATATGAAATTGGCTTGACGGTAGAAGACTGAGGGTTATGGTGGAGAATTGATTTTCAGACTGGGGGCCTATAAGCAATGGTGTGCCAGAGGGATCAGTGCTGCGTCCACTGTCATTTGTTATTTATATCAATGATTTGTATGAGAATTTAGCGGATGGGTTAGTAAGCTTTTGGAGACACCAAAATTGGTGGTGTAGTGTAGAAGGTTATCTGGGAATGCAATGAGATCTTGGTCAACTGGGCCAGCGGGCTGAGGAATGACAGACGGAGTTTAATTTAGATAAAAGCAAGATGGTGCATTTTCATAAGGCAAACCAGGGCAGGAAGGACACAGTCAATGGGTGGAGAGTATTACAGAATAAAGAGATCTAGGGATACAGGTTCATAGCTCCTTGAAAATGGAGTCACAGGGAGAGAGGGGGTGTGAAGAAGGCTTTTGGCATGTTTGCTTTTCTTGGCTAGAGAATTGAGTATAGGAGTTGAGATGTCTTGCGGTTCATAGCTCCTTGAAAATGGAGTCACAGGGAGAGGGGGTGTGAAGAAGGCTTTTGGCATGTTTGCTTTTCTTGGCTAGAGAATTGAGTATAGGCGTTGGGATGTCTTGCTGCAGCTGTACAATGCATTGGTGAAGTCACATCTGCAGGACTGCATGCAGTACTGGTAACCCTCTGATAGAAAAGATATTAACAAACTAGGAAGAGTTCAGAAAAGATTTACTAGGATGCTACCTGCATTGGAAGGTTTGGGTTATAAGGACAGGTTGGGTAGGCTGGAGCGTAGGAGACTGAGGGGTGACCTTATAGAGCTGAAAATGTGTTGCTGGAAAAGCGCAG
>NW_025132755.1:0-1155 GCF_004010195.1 Chiloscyllium plagiosum
CCGTATGAATGAGAAAAAGGTGGGACTGTGTTCCTTATCAATGAGAAAAAGGGTGGTTGTGTTCCTTATCAAAGAGAAAAAGAGTGGATTGTGTTATGTATCAATGAGAAAAATGGTCGATTGTGTACCTTATCAATAAGAAAAAGATGGGATTGTGTTCCATATAATTGAGAAAAATTTGGGACCGTGTTCCTTATCAATGAGAAAAAGGTGGGATTGTGTTCCTTATCAATGAGGGAATGGGTGGGACTGTGCTCCTTATCAATGAGAACATGGTGGGAATGTTTTCTGTATCAATGAGAAAATGTGTAGACGGTGTCCCTTATCAATGAGAAAAAGGTGGGATTGTGTTCCTTATCAATGAGAAAAAGGTGGGACTGTGCTCCTTATCAATGAGAACATGGTGGAATTGTGTTCCTTATCATTGAGAAAACGGTGGGACTGTGTTCCTTATCAATGAGTGAAAGGGGCAACTGTGTTCCGAATCAATGAGAAAAAGTTGGAATTGTGTTCTTTATCAATGAGAAAAAAGTTGGGACTGTGTTCCTTATCAATGAGAAAAAGGTGGGACTGTGTAGCTTGTCAATGTGGAAAAGGTGGGAATATGTTCTGTAACAATGCGAAAAAGGTGGGACAGTGTTCCGGATCAAAGAGAAAAAGGTGGGATTGTGTTCTTTATCAATGATAAATAGGGGGCCTGTGTTCTTTATCAATGAGAAAAAGGTGGGATTGTGGTCCTGATCAATGAGATAAAGGTGGGACTCTGTTCTGTATGATTGAGAAAAAGGTGTGATTGTGTTCTTTATCAATGAGAAAAAGGTTCGGACTGTGTTCTTTATCAATGAGAAAATTGTGTAATTGTGTTCCTTATCAATGAGAAAAAGGTGGGATTGTGTTCTATATCAATGAGAAAAAGGGTGGATTGTGTTCCTTATCAATGAGAAAAAGTAGTATTGTGTTCCATATCAATGAAAAAAAGGTGGGACAGTGATCATTATCAATGAGTGAAAGAGTCGACAGTGTTCTATATCAATGAGAAAAATGTGGAATTGTGTTATTTATCCATGAGAAAAAGTTGGGACTGTGTTCTTTATCAATGAGTAAAATGTGGTAGCTTGTTCCTTATCAATGAGAAAAAGGTGGGACTGTGTAGCT
>NW_025132756.1:0-1155 GCF_004010195.1 Chiloscyllium plagiosum
GCGAAGTCCTAATTGGTTTCTTTCCCAAATCTTCACCAACACGCAATCCCCTTGGTTTACTCGTGGGTATTGGGAGGCGATGGTGTTTTCCTCAGCTGGGCAATGTGATTGTTGGACCTGCGAGTGAAGAAACTGCATGGAAAGAGTGAACTATTCCAAGTAATTCTGCATTTCCTCACCCATTACATGGAGATCGACACCCTCAAGGGGTTTACCATGAGCATCCCACAGAGTCCTCACTGCCCGACCATAAATTATCTCTGCAGCTGATAGTCCGGCCTGCGAATGCAGAGTTACTCACATGTGAAAAAGCACGAAAAGGAATACTTTGAGCAAATTTAACCCCGTGTCATCGACTAATTTCGATCATTTTTCTTTTAAGGTCCAGTTGGCCTGTTCCACAATCCCCGCTGCCTGTGGGGATACACGCGGTGCAGTTGCTGTTTAATTGAAAGTGATTCATACAATTCAGTTCTGATTCCAGCTACAAACTGTGGTCCATTGTCTGAGCTTGTCACCTTAGACAACCCAAAGCAGGGAATGAGTTCAGTCAGCAATATGTTCACTACTGTATGTGCAGTACAATTAGTGGTGGGGAAGGCTTCAATCCATTTGCTCAATACATTGACCATCACAAAACAGTATTTATAACATTGTACCTTCGATAATTCAATACAATCAAGCTGTATACAGGCAAAAGGACCATCTGGCGAGGGGCATTTAATACTTTTACCTTTGTTATTTTTCATGTAAAATTTGAGCTGCTGTATTCAAATCCGGTTGCCACCAGGTTTTTAAAAGTAACTGTACCGTTCCTTCCTTGCTAAGATGGGTACAAGTGGCAAGTAATCAATACGCACTGGGAACAAAGACTCAGGAATACAAACTTGACCGACCGGGGTTAGCCAGAAGTCTCATGTCCAGAATTGTGAACCCCCCATCGACTTCCAAAGTGTATGCTCAGATTCAGAGGCGTCCCTCTGTAAAGTCTGAATCACAGTAAGATCTGGCATGCCCTTTGACCCTAAAGTAGCTCCTTGATTTAAAGCCTGATTCCCGTTAGCTGGAACAACT
This sequence comes from Chiloscyllium plagiosum, assembly GCF_004010195.1. NCBI lineage: Eukaryota > Metazoa > Chordata > Chondrichthyes > Orectolobiformes > Hemiscylliidae > Chiloscyllium > Chiloscyllium plagiosum. The sequence goes on from NW_025132756.1 coordinate 1,075, forward strand.
GAAATGGCGGATGCAGCCACCTCCTTATCTGCACAGGCATGTCCTCATTGTATGGAGTGTCCCCTTTTGCGTGTACAATGT
>NW_025132757.1:0-1155 GCF_004010195.1 Chiloscyllium plagiosum
TAGTAACTGTAACGTCAACCTCTGAAAGAATTACTCAATTCACCAGGACCTGGATGTTCACATTGTGAGAGAGTGTTGTGTTCCAGCTCATTTCCACTTGCTGCATAAAAGTTATCCTTTGAATCATCCCATTCTCTGAGTTGGTCTTCCCCCAAATCTTCAATATGTGTCCTGTAAATCCTTTTATGATGAGGTGACGAGTGTTAAACAGTCTCCACTTGCCTGCATCAGTGCGGCCCCCAACACTATTAAAGAAAGTGAACATCCTCCAGGATAAAGCACTGTGCCTGAGTGGTGTCCCATCCACCAACTTCAGCAATCTCTCTTTCCACCCCCTCGGCACAGCGGCATCACTGTGTAAAAGGGAAAGTCAGCATTGTCCGACTAGACCATAGGGCTGCTCTCTCATTAGGGAGATATGTCTGCTGGTGGTTTAACATGATGTTTACCACAGCCGAGGCAAGGGGAGAGGTTGGGAAGGAGAGTCCATCTATTGGAGATGAACATTTTTGTGCATTATTAACGCTGATGTCCTGCAACTAAAATCCCCCATTCCTGAACCATCCTGGTAAATCTCTTGTGCCCCGTCTTAGGGACCCTGCCAAACTTCCCAATGTGTGGGGAACCTCTAGTTTGCACAGACCCAGCTGCTCTTTGCTCCTGTGGGTGATGTCATCATAGAGCAACAGTTGCACTAAACCTCACTGTCTCCCAGGGTGGGAGACAGAAATCCCAATAGCATTTAAGGTGTATTTGGGTGGACACTTGCGACGCCACGACAGATAAATTTTGGACCAAATATTAGAAAATAGATTAGGATAGTAAAGAGGTTGTTTTCTTTTTGTCACAGACAGACCCGATGGACAACAGAGACGTTTTCTGTGTTGCAGACGACTGAGATGCCTAATATAGGAATACGACGTGCCGAATTTAAAATTAGGTCTGAGAAGTTGATGTTAGATCAGATGAGACATGATTGTTTGACGATTTTTAGGAGGAAAGAGACGGAGAGGTTCTGGAGTAAATTCTGCTACTTTGGGCGCAAGAATTTGATGATGCCATCATCACGGGTGAAATAAAAGTGAGGTATCCTCAAGGTTGGAATTAAAGAAAAGCACACATAGCAGAGCTTGGAGACAGTCGAGATTAGAGGTA
>NW_025132758.1:0-1155 GCF_004010195.1 Chiloscyllium plagiosum
AATACGATCATCCCATAAACTCGTCCCTTGGCAAAAAGACACATCCAAGGCCATTATAGGAGGGAACAGCATCAACACAGATTTCAGAGCGAATAGCAGCTCGGGAACATTTACTGAAGCATCCACGCCTTCTCCCAGCCCAGGCACCTGGTCATTGTGACAGCTCAGAAAAACTGGAAAACCTGGCCTTTGCGAGCTGTCCATTGTTATCACTATTTATATTTAAAAAAAAACGTAAAAGCTTCCTAAGTTATTTACTTCAGCCGTTTGCAACAGGTAGTTCGGCCTTTGAGATCTATCTTCAAAGGAAAGGAGTAAATAATCTGCTTAAAAGTGACAGCATTGTCAGAGGTGTCAGATGCCTGGTCCTTTGCAATAATACTCACGGTGCTTCCTCGTGTTACTGACCACACGATCAACTCAAAGGGACAAACACAGACGCCAGACGTTTGGTGGACAGGCACAGATCAAGTTTCAAAGACATGAGTCAAAGTTGCTGAAACCCTTATCTAACATGGAGCAGCACATGGAACACACCGGAAAGTGAACAACAGCACGATACACACACCCATTTCCAACATGGAACAGCACATGGGACACAAGGGAAGCGAGCAACAGCCCGACATACACTCCGCTGGACATGGAACACCTATTGGGACACACAGGGAAGCCCGACATGCACAACCCTGTCAATGGAGAACCACATTTGACACACTGGAATGTGAACAACAACCCAAAACACACTCCCCTTTACATGGAACACCACATGGGACACATCGGGAAGTGAATAACAGTCCGACACGCACAGACGTTTCCATGGAGAAACACATTGAACATACTGGGAAGTGAAAAGCAGCCTGACACACACCATTTCATTGCTTCACAATGCCAGCACTCGATACACTAGGGAGCCTGAAATCCAGGCCAAAGAAAGGTACAGAGGGACAGAGAGATTCACAGTAAAGACAGAAACAGATAATTAATTAACTGAGAACATGTTGTGGAAATATGGAGACAAAGACTGGGTAGTGGGACTAAGTGTAGGATTGAACCCTCAGAGACCAAAATTGCAAGAATGAACACATTCAATAAAGGTATTTCAAAATGAACTGAAATGGTTTGTTTCATGAAATTCTGAATCTGCTTCACAGAACA
>NW_025132759.1:0-1155 GCF_004010195.1 Chiloscyllium plagiosum
AAAAAGGGGAGTTGGGAGTACATGTCCATTTGAATACAATATTGATTGGCCAGAATGATATTGGACAGCAAGGGTTCAAAAATGAGAGGTTGAGATGACCCAGAATTGAATTCCTCAAATTGAGAAATGTCTGAGACGAATAAATGTTTCAAGAGAATAAAGGAAACCACTGGCACTGAATGGAACCAAAGGTTTCTTTTTCCCTCTTGATTTTGTACTAAGATAAGCATCTAAAAGTTTACAGAAAGCCCGAATCTTTCCAAGACTGAAAGGAATGAAGAATCTCTTACATTTCTCTACATTATACTGCACAGACTATTTTGTGCTCATTCACTCACTGATCCTGTCCTTCTCCTTCACTGCGTGCCTATGTCCTTCTTGCGTTGAATTCTCCCGCCGAACATCGTATTATCAGCAAACGTAACACATGATCACATCATCTCAGTTATTGATAGAGATTATAAATGACTGTGTCTCGACTAATAGTCCTTGTGACACTCACTAGTGCCAGCCTGATATTCAGATGACATATTTATTCCTGCTCTCTGTTTCCTGTCCTTTATCAGTCTGCACACCAAGTCCCATTTCCCCATCACTACAAGCCTCATTGACAACAATAACTCCCACAAAACATTTCCAGATTTTAACATTTCTGCATCCTTGTGTGTGCAAATCTGTCCCTGGCCTCACTGTTCTATTTCGCTTGAAACTGTTCCATCCCAACATCAGTCAAATGTTTTAGGTTTCTTCTGTGTACACGTGCAGTGCACCGCAGGGAAGTGAGAATATCTCATCCCTTTGTTTTGCATTGCAGACCATGTGTGCCTCAGAGCCAGCTCTGAAACATGTCCAGGACACTCTTATCCTGGTAGGAGGATGTACAATCAATCTGTACTGATTGGAGCTTATGTAACCGTTGAAGGTGTTTTCTTCAGTGAGTTATTTTACATGTTTCAATTACTGCCTCAATTGGCAAAATTCTGTTCCATTCAAAAACTGCATCAGCACAAGGTGAGGAATTCTGTAGTGATGTTGGATTTATTAAACCAACGATCATCCCTTTACAAAACAGTGTCTAATAGCCATGAAGCCACATCCCAGTGTTGAGGAGAACGTTTCACTGAGAGACACTTAACAACCGGAATTTAATTTCCA
>NW_025132760.1:0-1155 GCF_004010195.1 Chiloscyllium plagiosum
GACCAACCAAAGGGAGCTGTTTACACGTTACTGACTTACCTACCAAAGGAAGCTGTTTTCCCGTTACTAGCTGACCTAACAAAGGGAGCTGTTTACAGGTTACTGACTGACCTACCAAAGGGAGCTGTTAACATGTTACTGACTGACCTACCAAACGGAGCAGTTTACACGTTCCTGACAGACCGACCAAAGGGAGCTGTTTTCCCGTAACTGACTCACCTACCAAAGGGAGCTGTTTGCACGTTAATGACTGACCTACCAAAGGGAGCCGTTTCCGTGTTACTGACAGACCGACGAAAGGGAGGTGTTTTCCCGTTACTGACTGAGCTACCAAAGGGTGCTGTTAACACGTTACTGACTGACCTACCAAAGGGAGCTGTTTTCCCTTTACTGACTGACCTAACAAAGGGAGCTGTTTACACGTTACTGACTGACCTACCAAAGGGAGCTGTTTTCCCATTACTGACTGACCTACCAAAGGGAGCTGTTTACACGTTACTGACTGACCTACCAAAGGGAGCAGTTTACACGTTACTGACTGACCTACCAAAGGGAGCTGTTTTCCTGTTACTGACTGACCAACCAAATGGAGCTCTTTTCCTGTTACTGACTGACCTACCATAGGGGGCTGTTTTCCCGTTACTGACTGACCAACCAAAGGGAGCTGTTTACAAGTTAGTGACTGACCTACCAAAGGGAGCTGTTTTCCTGTCAGTGACTGACCTACCAAAGGGGGCTGTTTACACGTTACTGACTGACCTACCAAAAGGGAGCTGTTTACATGTTACTGACTATCCTACCAAAGGGAGCTGTTTCCACGTTACTGACTGACCTACCGAAGGGAGCTGTTTACCCGTTACTGACTGACCTACCAAAGGGAGCTGTTTGCACGTTACTGAGTGACCTACCAAAGGGAGCTGTTTACACGTAACTGACTAACCTACCAAAGGGGGCTGTTTTCCCGTTACTGACTGACCGACCAAAGGGAGCTGTTTCCACGTTACTGACTGACCTACCGAAGGGAGCTGTTTACCCGTTACTGACTGACCTACCAAAGGGAGCTGTTTGCACGGTACTGAGTGACCTACCAAAGGGAGCTGTTTACACGTAACTGACTGACCTACCAAAGGGAGCTGTTTTCCCGTTATTGACAGA
>NW_025132761.1:0-1155 GCF_004010195.1 Chiloscyllium plagiosum
GAAGTGCACATTGATGCCCTGGGGTTGAAGTGTTCCGAGGCAGAAGATGAGGCGTCGGGTGGTGAGGGAGCGGCGGTGAAGGAAGCCCAGGACCTCCATGTCCTCAGCAGAGTGGGAGGGGGAGTTGAAATGTTGGGCCACAGGGCGGTGTGGTTGATTGGTGCGGGTGTCCCAGAGATGTTCCCTAAAGCGCTCTGCTAGGAGACGCCCAGTCTCCCCAATGTAGAGGAGACCACATCGGGAGCAATGGATACAATAAATGATGTTGGTGGATGTGCAGGTAAAACTTTGATGGATGTGGAAGGCTCCTTTAGGGCCTTGGATGGAGGTGAGGGAGGAGGTGTGGGCACAGGTTTTGCAGTTCCTGCGGTGGCAGGGGAAGACATTTAGCCAATTTATGAAATTATTAAATAGGAATTGTTTTACGGATGCATTTTGGTAGCATGTAGTATAAACATTCTTTGCCATTGTTGGATACATCGGAACAGGAGTGGACCATTCAGCCCATTGTACCTGCCCTGCCCATCAATGTGATCATGGTTCATCAAACATTTCAATGCCTTTCAATCACCCAATCCCAGAACCTTGGACACCATTGGTAATCAGGAATTTACCAACATCTACTTTGAACTGTGATGGCACAGTGGCTAGCACTGTTCCAGGGACCTGGGGTCGATTCCTCGGGTGACTGTCTGTATGAAGTTTGCACATTCTCCCCATGTCTGCATAGGTTTCCTCGCTCAATCCAAAGATGTGTAGGTTAGGTGGTTAGTCATGGGAAATACAGGGATTGGGTAGGGGTTGGGTCTGGGTGGGATGCTGTTCAGAAGGGTGACGTGGACTTGATGGACCGAATGGCTTGTTTCCACACTGTATGGATTCTATGAAACCATACTCAAAGACTGAACCAAGTGGCTGGTGCAGCTGCCACCCCCACACTGATTGATGACATTACTTCTACCCCATCATGGCCGCTGATTGATGACATTACTTCTACCCCATCATGGCCGCTTCCACAGCCACTTCCGCACCTCACAATTCCTCATGCACCACACCTGACATCACTTCCGCCCCTCACATCATCGCTGATGTCACACGCTCAATGGCCGTGTTTGCCACCACTTCCGCCCCCACCAATGCCACTCACCTGCATTC
>NW_025132762.1:0-1155 GCF_004010195.1 Chiloscyllium plagiosum
CACTCTGTGTGTAAAAGAAGTTGCCCCTCAGGTTCCCTATAACTCTTTTCCCTCGGATCTAAAATTGATGCCCTCTCGTCGGTGGGTTGCTCAATCCTGTGGAAAAAAAGACTGAGTGCATTCACTCTATCCATGCTTCCCATGATCTTATACACTGCTATCAGATCCCCCTTAGTCTCATACACTCTAAAGTAAAAACTCCTCTGTTGCCCAACCCCTCACTGTATCTCAGACCATTGAGTCCGGGCAACATCCTTCTATATTTGTTCTGCACTATTTCCAGTTTAATAACATCCTTCCTATCGCAAAGTGAACAACACTGAACATAACACTACCAGTATTGCCTCACCAGCATCCTGTATAACTGCAACATAACTCCCTAATTTCGATACTCATTACTCTGATTGATGAAGGCCAGCGTGCCAAATGCCCTTTTCACTGCCCTATCTCCCTGCGACTCCACTTTCAGAGAACCTTGAACCAGAATTCCAAGGTTACTTTGTCTCAATACACTCCTTAAGACCCTACCATTACCATGAAACTCCTACCTTGATTTGACTTTCTAAAATGCAAGAACTGACACCTATCTGTATTAAACTCCACTTGCTATTCCTCGGCAAACTTCCTCATCGCCCCTCTTAAGCCATTACCTCAATTAGGGAAGGTACTGGCATCCTTACCTTCAATTTCAAACAGATTAATGTCTCCTGTGCCAAATTTTCACCGAATTATTTCAGACTGAACATTGTGAGGATAGACGGAATAAGATGGAGTCATTTTTCAAGAACCTGGGTCTTCCATGAGTAACCCCTGAATAGGTGTTGTGCCTTAATGCACCATTGTCAGCGCAGGAGGTTGTGAAGCAGCTTTAGAATGTAAAGGCTCACGTTCCTGATGGATTTGCTCGTGAATTTTATACGTAATTTAAACACCTATTGTCAGGGCTGATGTTTCGCACGTTCCGTCACTCATACAGTCACGAACCCCTCCCTCCATCCTTAAGAGAGGCTCATCTCTCTGATGCTGCAGAAAGGAAGACCCTGAAGGATTGTGCTTCTTACACGCCAATCTCTCATTTAAATGTTGGTTTCAAAATCCTGTCTGAGAACCGTGCATGAAAGTTGGAAACTTTGCTGCCTTCCGTTGCCAAAGAGG
>NW_025132763.1:0-1155 GCF_004010195.1 Chiloscyllium plagiosum
GATATTGACATCACAATTACGGAAAAGCAAGAAGTACTGACAAAATGTATACAGTTTGCAAATTCTGAACGTTGTTAACACACTATTATCGAAGATTCACTGACCATAATCCCCTGAAGCTGAGATTCTGTCTCGGAATTGTTGTGCTCTCGGTGTGACTCGCAGGAAAAAAAAAAACACTCCCTTTGTCTGATGTTTCCATCGTGTGTGTGTGTGCATATTTGTGTACAGGAAAGACTGTGGCCCTGTGTGTACAACCTGAGTGCGAATGATTCCATGACAGAACTACGAATACTTATGTTAACACATTGACCGTCACAATCAGTAACACACAGATACTCACGCAGATCTGCTCATGCACTTTCGTATGCGCTCACACACGCTCTCTTCAATATACATTTTCATGCACAGGAATTTACTGTTGCACATACACACGTCTAAGGGGTAGAATAAGGCCAAGGCATCAGTAAATCCGAAAATTGCTACAGGTTAATAAATAAATACGAACTTTGGTGCAAAGTGGTACAAAATAGAGAATATTTGCAGATAAGCATGAAATGGAAGAATTCTTGCATCAGGAAATTCGAGAATTGGTGCAGTGCATAGCAATATTTAGGAATTCTCTCAGTGGAATAATCGTTAAAGGCCACTACTAAATGGAAAAATAAATAATTAAGTGTGGACTAACCTAAGTGGGCGACTTTGGAGCCAGGCATCAGATTATTATGGATGATATGGTGCAGTGTAGCATTAAAAGGGAGAATTGTGGCAAGACAATTCTGAATGGGAGAATTAGAGTTTGGGCCGCCCGAAATGAGACAATTGGGCTGGGGTCTCAGTCCATAGAGAATTTGTATAGGACAAAACCGAGCAACGAAATAGTGTAGGGCATCAGTGAATGGAAGAATTCGTAAACGCTGGAACCAAATTACAGAATTTGCCATGGTACCACTAAATGCAGAGAAAATTTGAATGGTTAAATTAGGCATCAGTAATTGGAAGGATTGCTGCAGAGAAACATTGATTGGAAGAATTTGTGCAGTGCATCTGGAAGTACTGCAGGAGAATTAGTGTATGCTGCCAGTAAATTAAGTAACTGTTTCAACCTGGTGCAAAGGACTAATAATCAAATGGGACAGGCATCAATAAATCGGA
>NW_025132764.1:0-1155 GCF_004010195.1 Chiloscyllium plagiosum
CTGACCTTGTGGTGAAAGTGAGTGGTCCCAGTGCTGATCTCATGGTGGCAGCGAGTGGTCCCAGGATTAACTTCATGGTGGCAGTGAGTGGTCCCACTGCTGATCTCATGGTGGCAAAGAGTGGTCCCAGTGCTGACCACGTAGTCGCAGGAGGTGGTCCCAGTGCGGACCTCATAGTGGCAGCGAGTGGTCCCAGTGCGGACCTCATGGCAGCGAGTGGATGCAGTGCTGACCTCGTGGTGGCAGCGAGTGGTCCCAGTGCTGACCTTATGGTGACAGTAAGTGGTCCCAGTGCTGACCTCGTGGTGACAGTGAGTGGTCCCAGTGCTGACCTCGTAGTGGCAGCGAGTGGTCCCAGTGTTAACTTCATGGTTGCAGTGAGTGGTCCCAGTGCTGATCTCATGGTGGCAGCGAGTGGTGCCAGTGCTGACCTCGTGGTGACAGTGAGTGGTCCCAGTGCTGACCTCGTGGTGTCAGCGTGTGGTCCCAGTGCTGACCTGATGGTTGCAGTGAGTGGTCACAGTGCTGACCTCGCGGTGGCAGTGTTTGGTCCCAGTGCGGTCCTCGTGGTGGCAGCGAGTGGTCCCAATGCTGACCTCGTGGTGACAGTGAGTGGTCCCAGTGCTGACCTAGTGGTGGCAGCGAGTGGTCCCAGTGATAACTTCATGGTGGCAGTCAGTGATCCCAGTGCTGATCTCATGGTTGCAGGGAGTGGTCCCAGTGCTGACCTCGTGGTGAAAGTGAGTGGTCCCAGTGCCGACCTCGTGGTGAAAGTGAGTGGTCCCAGTGCTGACCTCATGGTGAAAGTGAGTGGTCCCAGTGCTGACCTCGTGGTGAAAGTGAGTGGTCCCAGTGCTGACCTTGTGGTGTCAGTGAGTGGTCCCAGTGCTGACCTCATGGTGGCAGCGTGTGGTCCCAGTGCTGATTTGATGGTGGCAGTGAGTGGTCACAGTGCTGACTTCGTGGTGACAGTGAGTGGTCCCAGTGCTGACCTAGTGGTCGCAGGAGGTGGTCCCAGTGCGGACCTCATGGTAGCGAGTGGCCGCAGTGCGGACCTCACGGTGGCAGCGAGTGGTCCCAGTGTTAACTTCATGGTGGCAGTGAGTGGTACCCGCGCTGATCTCATGGTGGCAGCGAGTGGTCCCAGTGCTGACC
>NW_025132765.1:0-1155 GCF_004010195.1 Chiloscyllium plagiosum
TTTGGCTTGCCCTATAACGGTAGTGTTGTCCCACTCAAATTCATGTTGCTTGTCGTCTGCGCGTGTGGCTACTAGGGATAGCTGGTTGTGTCGTTTAGTGACTAGTTGGTTTTGAAACTCTTTGAAAATTGTGTGTGATGCTCGGGATAAAGGGGTCGGAGATGTATTGATACAGAAAGAGCATGATGGAATTGAATGGTTAATTGGCTACTTGTCGGAAAAACTCAATATCCACCAAAAAAAAAACCCAAAATCTCCATTATTGAACAAGAATGATTAAGTTTCACACTGGCCTGACAATATTTCCATATGTATATGACAAACAAATTGTCGGAGATGGTTGTGGACAATTACAAATCTCTCGCATTTTTTAGAATATTTAAAGACCAGAATATGAGTCTATTTCATTGCAGTCTTACCTTACCGACTTTAAACTTACAAAATGTACATGCTGTGGCTCCTACAATGTGATAGCAGATGTGTTATTGTGGATTTAAAGGAAAGCAGTGTAGATAAGATTTGACTTATTCCAGTGTTGTATTGGTGTGCAGAATTAATATGAATGATATAACTGATATTAATACTTTTATATTTCATAAAATTAGGATTAATAATTAGAGGAAAAGAAATGTAGCCATCTTTTCATTCTGCTGGTCCATTTTAATTTCTGAAGCGGGGACATGTTATGAAGCCAAAATCGTGTACGGGCACTTTAAGACTGAACGGAATTTGCTAAATAGAAATTAAAGCCACAGATGCCAGCTAAAGGTCACACTGTTCCACATGTCACCAATAGCTGAGAAATGGATACCTGAAGTTTGGTTGCTGTTTTGACAGCCATTTAAATGCAACCAAAGAGTTTAAATAATGCTCAGGATACCAGAAGCCAACAGAATTTGAATGTTATTGTTTGGACACCTGGAAAACAATCAAATTATGAGAATTATTATATCATGGGGCGTATATAAACGCAGTATTTTGAACACTGGAGGGAGAGCTACTGCCATTCAACAGCAGAGCAACTGCTGTCGAGCAGGAGTGCTAAATGGCCATCTCAAACACTCTCTATCAAAGACACATGTTCATGTAAACCTACTTGCAATAAAAAAAAATGACCCAGGAAGATCAGCAGCTGAAAGAGTGAACACAGCGGGG
>NW_025132766.1:0-1155 GCF_004010195.1 Chiloscyllium plagiosum
GTACTGTTTCTGTACTGTTTGTGTACTATTTATATTCTGTTACCCTACTGTTTCTGTACTGTTTCTGTACTATTACCTTAATGTTTCCGTACTTTTTCTGTTCTGTTTCCGTACTATTTCCATACTGTTTCTGTAATGTTTCCATACGGTTTCTGCAATGTTTCCATACTGTTTCTGTACTGTGTCCGTACGGTTTCTGTACTGTTTGTGTACTATTTATGTTCTGTTACCCTACTGTTTCCGTACTGTTTCTGTACTATTACCATAATGTTTCCGTACTTTTTCTGTCTGTTTCCGTACTGTTTCCATACTGTTTCTGCACTGTTTCTGCTCTGTTTCGGTAATGTTTCCGTACTGTTTACGTACTGTTTCTGTCCTGTTTCCATCCTGTTTCTGGACTGTTTCTGGACTATTTATGTGCTGTTACCCTACTGTTTCCGTACTGTTTCTGTACTATTACCATAATGTTTCTGTACTGTTTCTGTTCTGATTCCGTACTGTTTCCATACGGTTTCTGTACTGTTTCCGTACTGTTTCTGCACTGTTTCTGTCATGTTTCCGTACTGTTACTGTTCTGCTTCCGTACTGTTTCCGTAATGTTTCCGTACTGTTTCTGTAATGTTTCTGTACTGTTTCCGTACTGTTTCCGAACTGTTTCCGAACTGTTTCCGTACTGTTTCTGTTCTGTTACCGTTCTGTTTCAGTTCTGTTTCTGTTCTGTTTCCGTACTTTTTCCGTCCTGTTTCTGTTCTGATACCGTTCTGTTTCTGTTCTGTTTCTGTTCAGTTTCTGTACTGTTTCCGTACTGTTTCTGCACTGTGTCCATACTGTTTCTGTACTGTTTGTGTACTATGTATGTGCTGTTACCCGACTTGTCCGTACTGTTTCTGTACTATTACCATAATGTTTCTGTACTGTTTCCGTACTGTTTCCATACTGTTTCTGGTCTGTTTCCGTACTGTTTCCACACTGTTTCTGTACTGTTTGTGTACTATTTATGTTCTGTTACCCTACTGTTTCCGTCCTGTTTCTGTACTATTACCGTAATGTTTCCGTACAGTTTCTGCACTGTTTCTGCACTGTTTCTGTAATGTTTCCGTACTGTTACTGTTCTGTTTCCGCACTGTTTCTGTTCTGTTTCCGTACTGTTTCGGT
>NW_025132767.1:0-1155 GCF_004010195.1 Chiloscyllium plagiosum
TTTTCATTAATCAAAAATGCCAGCCCTTCTCCCGCCTTGCCTCTTTCTGTCCTTCCTGTACCATCTAAATCCCAGAACACTGAGCTGCCAGTCTTTTCCATTCCTCAGCAATGTTTCTGTGATAGCGATGACATCCCAGGCCCATGTTCCCTTACAGGCCCCGAGTTCATCAGCCTTATCCATGAGACCTCTTGCATTGAAATAAATGCAGTTTAAGTGTTCAGTGTTCCTTTGTTCTCTGACTTGTTCTTGTTTGTCTTTTCTCAATAACTTGCTGTTTTCTGATTCAGAATCATTGTCATCTTTCTTTCTATTTTCACTGTTGTTTAAAAAGCCCCGCCCCACCTCTCCCAAATCTTACAATCTCCTGAAATAGAGCGAGCAAATGTCCCCACAGGATATTGGTCTAGTTCAGGTGAAACCCATCCTTTTAAACAGGTCTTTTCTGTCCCAGAAGAGATCCCAATGTTCCAAGAAAGTGACTCCCTGCACATTGCAGCACCTCGTCAACCATTGATTTATCTTCGAGATTTCCCGACAGTGTGGAAACAGGCCCTTCGACTCACTCTGTAAAGCCTTACCCTTTCCCTGACTATGTCATTCCTATCGATATATACAACAATTTCCAGCTTCTCACTCTCCCCTTTGACAATTTGCTTCAAACGTTTTGAGAATCTTTTACCCTGGCACCAGAAAAGCAACGTACTCTCCTAGATTCCCACTCACTACCGCAGAATCTCCTGTCTGCGCCCCTCGCAGGAGAGTTCCTGAAAACAATTATTCTTTTCAATCTTGACAAGCACATTTAACATAAAATTCATTGTTAGTGTCCAAGATCTGTTGACCACTTCTATTTTTCTCATTTAACAATCCCCAAAATGGAATATCTGTCTGAGAGAGGAATAGCCACAGGAGAGTTCTAAACCACCTTCATACCATTCCTCAGCCATGTTTCTGTAATAGCAATGACATCCCAGGCCCATGTAAATGATATGTGGCAATAGCACCTTATATATTAAATTATACTATTTTTCCTTCTTTATTTAATATGAAGCATGCAAAGGAAAATTAAAAACATAAATATTAAAAAGAAATCAAAAACTTAACTGAAAAAATGAAAAAAACAATTCCTCCTCAAATAATCCAACATTCAAC
>NW_025132768.1:0-1155 GCF_004010195.1 Chiloscyllium plagiosum
GTGGTCCCCAGGTGGAGCTGATTCCCTGCCCTGCGGTCCCCAGGTGGAGCTGTTTCACTGCCCTGCAGTCCCCAGGTGGAGCTGTTTCACTGCCCTGCGGTCCCCAGGTGGAGCTGTTTCACTGCCCTGCGGTCACTAGGAGGAGCTGTTTCACTGCCCTACGGTCCCCAGGTGGAGCTGTTTCACTGCCCTGCGCTCCCCGGGTGGAGCTGTTTCACTGCTTTGAGGTCCCCAGATGGAGCTGTTTCACTGCCCTGTGCTCCCCAGTTGGAGCTGTTTCACTGCCCTGCGGTCCCCAGGTGGAGCTGTTTCACTGCCTTGTGGTCTCCAGGTGGAGCTGTTTCACTGCCCTGTGGTCCCCAGGTGGAGCTGATTCACTGCCCTGTGGTCCCCAGGTGGAGCTGATTCCCTGCCCTGTGGTCCCCAGGTGGAGCTGTTTCACTGCCCTGTGGTCCCCAGGTGGAGCTGTTTCACTGCTTTCCGGTCCCTAGGTGGAGCTGTTTCACTGCCCTGCGGTCCCCAGGTGTTGCTGTTTCGCTGCCTTGTGGTCCCCAGGTGGAGCTGTTTCACAGCTTTGAGGTCCCCAGGTGGAGCTGTTTCACTGCCCTGTGGTCCCCAGGTGGAGCTGTTACACTGCCCTGTTGACACCAGGTGGAGCTGTTTCACTGCCCTGTGGTCCCCAGGTGGAGCTGTTTCACTGCCCTGTGGTCCCCAGGTGGAGCTGTTTCACTGCCCTGCGGTCCCCAGGTGGAGCTGTTTCACTGCTTTCCGGTCCCTAGGTGGAGCTGTTTCACTGACCTGCCATCCCCAGGTGGAGCTGTTTCGCTGCCTTGTGGTCCCCAGGTGGAGCTGTTTCACTGCCCCGCGGTCCCCAGGTGGAGCTGTTTCGCTGCCTTGTGGTCCCCAGGTGGAGCTGTTTCACTGCCCCGCGGTCCCCAGGTGGAGCTGTTTCGCTGCCTTGTGGTCCCCAGGTGGAGCTGTTTCACTGCCCCGCGGTCCCCAGGTGGAGCTGTTTCACTGCCCTGTGGTCCCCAGGTGGAGCTGTTTCCCTGCCCCGCGGTCCCCAGCTGGAGCTGTTTCACTGCCCTGTGGTCCCCAGGTGGAGCTGTTTCCCTGCCCTGTGGTCCCCAGGTGGAGCTGTTTCACTGCTTTGCG
>NW_025132769.1:0-1155 GCF_004010195.1 Chiloscyllium plagiosum
TCTATTACGTGAATATGAGGGCAGCTATTAGTTCGAATGATTGTGTGGCTTTAAAAAGTGCATTTTGTCCTGTCCATAGTAGTTAATATACAAAGCAATAAAGAAGAAATTGGAATAACTTAACTCTACTGGAATACTTAACAGAATAATGGGTACAGAATGGGTACACTTCCTAATTAACTGTTCCAATACAGTAATATCCCATAAACATCCTTGGCAAAAGATAAATTCAATAAAGTATATAGTCTCACATCCGACTCCAGTAGCAGAAAGAGAATCTGCAGCTTCTGACTGTAACTGAGAGGAAAAAACTAGCTTTCCTGTCTCCAAGACACCGACAGTTTTGCTGAAAGCCAAAACTAAAAATGTCATTCTGTGAGAGCTTGGCCACATCCATCCAGGCTGCTTCTGTTCCAACTTTAAAAGAAGCCTCAAACTGTTTACTCTAGTGCAGACTTCTTGACACTTCTGCCATAAAACCTCTCTTCAACAAGAAAGAAAGAACTAAATAAATATCTTCAAGCCACAATATCATCAAACCTTCCACCCCTCTTAAAAAAGAACTGATCAATATACAGAGATGGCCCAATTATAAAAAAATCCTTAGCTTTACATTATTCGTAAACAATACGTACACACTTCATTGACGCTCAGCATGCAAACACTCACTACGACAGTCCACTTTTTCCTGCTATGTAACGCTTCCATCTTTTTTCATCAAAGTCACAACGACACCTTGGCAATTAGGTTCCCTCGCCCTGCAATGTATGTAATTTGCAAATTGAATGGCTGCGATAGTAAGCTTCATCTAAACAGTCTGTAATTTTTGTACTTAAATTTCTCCAAAAACAATATACTCAAGGTGTCCTTCTCAAACATGAAGTATTTCTGTTGATGAGTCTTCAGCTTTCTGTAAAGATGCCCGAAAGGCCTCAAACTGTTGCTCTCGTGGCTCGGTGGCTCTGCCTTAAATTTGCTCTTCAAGAACAAAAAGACAAAAACCCGTTAAAGCCACAGTCTCAATCTCTCATTTCCTGCAATTGTGGATATGAAAATTCATTTATCGACCTGTACCTGTCCATTCTTGTCACACGAACATGCAAATGTTGTCATTAATGTGTACCTGTCAGTTATTGCAATTCAAGTGTATGACTA
>NW_025132770.1:0-1155 GCF_004010195.1 Chiloscyllium plagiosum
GGTAAGCATGCAGGTACAGCAAGTAGTGAAGAATGCTAATACCATGCTGGCCTTCATAACAAGAGGGATTGAGTATAGAAGCAAAGAGGTTCTTCTGCAGCTGTACAGGGCCCTGGTGAGACCACACCTAGAGTATTGTGTGCAGTTCTGGCCTCCAAATTTGTGGAAAGACATTCTGGCTATTGAGGGAGTGCAGCGTAGGTTCACGAGGTAAATTCCTGGAAAGGCGCGACTACCTTTCGCTGATAGACTGGAGCAACTAGGCTTGTAAACCCTTGAGTTTAGAAGACTGAGAGGGGATCTGATTGAGACATATAAGGTTTTTAAAGGATTGGACACTCTGGAGGCAGGAAACATGTTTCCGCTGATGGGTGAGTGCCGAACCAGAGGACACAGCTTAAAAATAAGGAGCAGCTCATTTAGGACAGAGATGAGCAGAAACTTCTTCACCCAGAGAGTGGTGGCTGCGTGGAACTCTCTGCACCAGAGGGCAGTGGAGGCCCAGTCTCTGGATTAATTTAAGAAAGAGTTGGATAGAGCTCTCAAGGAAAGTGGAATCAAGAGTTATGGAGATAAGGCAGGAACAGGATACTGATTAAGGATGATCAGCCATGATCATAATGAATGGTGGTGCAGGCACGAAGGGCAAAATGGCCTACTCCTGCACCTATTGCCTAGAGTTTCTTCAGCTCTGCCTATTGCAATGAAAACGATACAATGAAAATTATCCAAGACCACGTAGAACAAAAATGTTGCAGTGAAAGCCACCAAACCCTAATTCAATACTAAGTACGTACAGGCTTAATTAATAAAACATTCAGAGGCGCAAGTATAAAAGGAGAATTCATCTCCATGTCCAAAATAAAATTTGTGACTCCGTCGTAAAATAAAACCCAACTGCATCATGCTGCAATTTCACCAAAATAGGAAAAGGAAGAGAATGAACTTCTCAACACTCTCCCTGTGAACAACATCTCAAAAACAGGATAACATCAAGGCTTAGGTGTGAACTTCATAAACGATAATGATGAGAATGGGAGGGATGGAGTTTGAGAGGGAATGATAAATAATGTTGCGGATGACACAAAGATGAGTTGGTGGTTCACAGCGAGGAGGAACGTATGAGGGTACAGGAGGGAATAAACAGGTTGTTCA
>NW_025132771.1:0-1155 GCF_004010195.1 Chiloscyllium plagiosum
CTTCCGTGAGGAAGGAGACCAGAATTGCATGCAATATTCCATCAGTGGTCTAACCAATGTCCTGTACACTCTGCAACGTGACCTCCTAACTCCTGTACTCAATACTCTGACCAATAAAGGAAAACTTACCAAACACTGCCTTTACTATCCTATCTACCCACAACTGTACTTCCAAGAAGCTATGAACCCGCACGCCAAGGTCTTTGTTCAGCAGCACTCCCTAGGACCTTAACCGGACTTGTACACTTAATGGTAAGGTTTGCATTTTCAAAATGCAGCACCTCTCATTTATCTAAATTAAACTCCACTCTGCCATTCCTCAGCCCATTAGCCCATCGGATCAAGATCCTGTTGTAATCTGAGATAACCTTTGCTGTCCACTACACCTCCCCTTTTGGTGTCATTTGCAAACTTAATAACTATACCTCTTATGCTCATGTCTAAATGACAAGTAGTGGACCCTGCACCAATCCTTGTGACAGTCTACTGGTCACAGGCCTCCAATCTGAAAAACGACCCTCCTCCACCCTCTGTCTCCTCCTTTGAGCCAGTTCTGTATCCAGATGGCTAGTTCTCCCTGTATTCCATGAATTCTAATCTTGCTAACCAGTCTCCCATGCAGAACCTTCTCAAATGCCTTGCTGAAGTCCAGATATATCACATCTACTGCTCTGCCCTCATTGATCCTCTTTGTTACTACGTCAAAAAAATAAAGTTTGTGAGACATGACTTCCCATGCACAGAGCCATGTTGACTATCACTAATCAGTCCTTGCCTTTCCGAACAATGGAAATTTTAATTTGTGCATTAGACACTCTAGGTCTGGTGAATTTGTTTGCTAGACTGTGTTCTCTGAAGTTTAATCTGAGCTGATATATTGGTCTACGTACCTGGGCACAGTGCAAAGTTTTGCATATAGTACAGGCAGCTCACGTCTCACAAAGATCATAGGGTGATTGCATTCCTCGCTCTGTTCAATGTTACAGCTATAGAGAAGGTGTACAAAGAGTTCAGCATTAAGTTTGAAATTGAGGTCCATTCAGAAGTCTAACAACCGGGAGAAAGCTGGTCTTGAATCTGTTGGTATGTTGGTTTTAAGCTTTTGTGTATTCTGCATATCTAAGATACATTTGGAGATCTTCCAGATCTCTGATC
>NW_025132772.1:0-1155 GCF_004010195.1 Chiloscyllium plagiosum
TGTAGAAGACATTTGGACAGGTGCAGGAGCTGGGTAGGTTTGGATGGATAAGGGCCAAAGGGAGACAAATGGAATTAGTTTAATTTGGGAACGCTGGTCAGCATGAATGGGCTGGACCAAAGGAACTGTTTCTGTGCTATATGACTTTATGACTTTCTGACTTTATGGTGGAGTAGGCTCAAAGTTGGAAGCTGGTGAGATAGTGAAGGGATAGATTGGGAATGTGGGAGGGTTTGGGCTGGTAGGTTGTGAGGTGTTGGATGGCTGCTGGGTAAGCTTGCATGCAACCTGTCTGGCAGGGTGGCATCAAGGCAAATGGTAATGGGGTCACAAGGATAATTTGGTCGTATTGTGCTTGGTAGGTGAGGGATATTTGAGCTGAAATGTCGGAGGTCTGTCTTTGCAAAGCTTGTTAGTGGTGAGATTGGCAGGGTGCCAGGCTGGTTAGTGGAGAGATTGGCAGGGTGCCAGGCTGGTTACTGGAGGGATTGGCAGGGTGCCAGGCTGGTTAGTGGAGAGATGGGCAGGATGCCAGGCTGTTTCAGGGGTTAGAAGGTCACTGTAATGAAGTAGTAGGTGGACGTGATTTCAAAATACAAGCTCAGAGTCTGGCAAAATGGCAGGTGGTAAAGGACATTTGTGAAAGGAGCTAGGATGCAAAGTGCACAGGTTGACTTGGGTAAGTTGAGATGTCAGTGACCAAGGGCTGAGGTCATGTCTGGGGGAGTGGGGTTCTGTCAGAAGTTGTGAAAATGATGGTGCCAGGTCCAGTAAGGGCCAGATTCAACATGGACCAGGTGCAGGGTGGCAGGAGTGGAATTGAGTGAAAGGAATTGAGTTTATATGTCCACCTGGATTATAGAACGTAGAATGTTCCAGTGCAGTATAGGCCCTTCGGCCCTCGATGTTGTGCCGACCTGTGGAACCAATCTGAAGCCTATCGATCCTGCACTATTCCGTTTTCATCCATATGTTTATCTAATGACATTTTAAATGCCCTTAAAGTTGCGAGGATACTATTGTTGCAGGCAGTGCATTCCAAGTCCCTACTACTCTGAGTAAAGAAACAACCTCTGACATTTATCTACCAGCCCTCAATTTAAAGTTATGTCCTCTCCTGCGAGCCATCACCATCCAAGGAAAAAGAGCTTCACT
>NW_025132773.1:0-1155 GCF_004010195.1 Chiloscyllium plagiosum
GGAAATGAGTCCCGGAGCAGCGTGAGGGAAACGAGTCCCGGTACAGGCACGAGGGAAACGAGTCCCGGTACAGGCACAAGGGAAAAGAATCCCGGTACAGGCACGAGGGAAACAAGTCCCGGTACAGGTACGAGGGAAACGAGTCCCGGTACAGGTACGAGGGAAACGGGTCCCGGTACAGGCACGAGGGAAAAGAATCCCGGTAAAGGCACGAGGGAAACGAATCCTGGTACAGGCACGAGGGAAAAGAATCCCGGTAAAGGCACGAGGGAAACGAATCCTGGTACAGGCACGAGGGAAACGAGTCCCTGTACAGGCACGAGGGAAACGGGTCCCGGTACAGGCACGAGGGAAACATGTCCCGGTACAGGCACGAGGGAAATGTGTCCCGGTACAGGCACGAGGGAAACGGGTCCCGGTACAGGCACGAGGGAAACGAGTCCCGGTACAGGCACGAGGGAAACGAGTCCCGGAGCAGCGAGAGGGAAACGGGTCCCAGTACAGGCACGAGGGAAACGAGTCCCGGTACAGGCACGAGGGAAATGAGTCCCGGAGCAGCGTGAGGGAAACGGGTCCCAGTACAGGCACGAGGGAAACGAGTCCCGGTACAGGCACGAGGGAAACGAGTCCCGTAGCAACGCGAGGGAAACGAGTCCTGGTACAGGCACGGGGGAAACGGGTCCTGGTACAGGCACGAGGGAAACGAGTCCCAGAGCAGCGCGAGGGAAACGAGTCCTGGTACAGGCACGGGGGAAACGGGGCCTGGTACAGGCACGAGGGAAATGAGTCCCGTAGCAACGTGAGGGAAACAAGTCCTGGTACAGGCACGAGGGAAATGAGTCCCGGTACAGGCACGAGGGAAACGAATCCCGGTACAGGCACGAGGGAAACGAGTCCCGGTACAGGCACGAGGGAAACGAATCCCGGTACAGGCACGAGGGAAACGAGTCCCGGTAGAGGCACGGGGGAAACGGGTCCCGGTACAGGCATGAGGGAAACGAGTCCCGGTACAGGCACGAGGGAAATGAATCCCGGTACAGGCACGAGGGAAACGAGTCCCGGTACAGGCACGAGGGAAGTGAATCCCGGTACAGGCACGAGGGAAACAAGTCCCGGTACGGGCACGAAGGAAACAAGTCCCAGAGCAATGTGAGG
>NW_025132774.1:0-1155 GCF_004010195.1 Chiloscyllium plagiosum
CTTATATAGTCAGCGTAGAATTGCTCTCTCTGGTGTCATTTCATCTCGTCACAGGAGCTCGTGATATCGTCCTCGCTGATGTCATTCCTGGACAGATAGAAATGAAATCTGAAAACTGACATCTGGCTTGATAGATCTTTTTTTGGTTTTCACGAAATGGTCACTCATTGAAACACAGGCATGTAATGCTGCTGACTCAACAATTTTAACAATTAAACTGCAGTTTATTATCCAAACAAAATGAAACCAAACTGGAGTAAACTAAACTACTTACATCTAAGGAGCAGGAGAAGCACCATTTCGGGCATAAGCCCTTCTTCAGGGCCATTCCTGTTGAAGGGCTTATTGCCGAAACGTCGATTCTCCTGCTCCTTGGATGCTGCCTGAGCTGCTGTGTTTTTCCAGTACCACACTCTCGACTCTGACCTCCAGCATCTGCAGTCCTCACTTCCTCCTACTTACATCAACACAAATTTGATGAAGTTGAAAAGTGTAATAAATAACAATCCCAATAATTCCAATGCACACTTTTCCAATACTCACATCAGAGGGTATTACTTTCCCATCTCTTGAGCTTAATTTAACTGTGGCTTTACATCTTGAAAATATGCAGCCTCTTCCTGGAGCTTTCATGAAACTGAGCTTAGACTTTCTCAGCTTCAAACATTTCCAAAAGCAAGTAATACTCACAAGTCTAACCAAAGAATTTTTGTCTGGAACTTTTGAACTAAACTCCTGTTTCTTAATAGCCTAATACTGCCTCCCCTTCTCAGGAACAACTATTTTACACATCCAGCTTCAGCCAAGACTTCTGCAAAGATCCTCATACTGAAACTAAAAAGCTTTGCTTTGCTGTGTTTCCCCATTCCACAAAATACAATCCAGAATCCTCTGTCGGAAAATCTCATGCAACACATTGTTTACCTTGTTCACTTGTGAAGTCTCCCAATGTAAGCAATTTTTCATTGGCTGCCGCTGAACTATCTCTCACAGATTAGATTAGATTACCTACAGTGTGGAAACAGGCCCAGCAAGTCCACACCAACCCTCCGAAGAGCAACCCACCCAGACCCATTCCCCTACATTTACCCCTTCACCTGACGCTACGGGCAATTTAGCATTGGCCAATTCACCTGACCTGCATATTTTTGGACT
>NW_025132775.1:0-1155 GCF_004010195.1 Chiloscyllium plagiosum
GCATTTTGGTATGTCGAAATCGAATTCTGAATAAAGAATTAAATGCAGGATTCTTGGCAGTGTGGAGGATCAGGGGGATCTGGACGTTCAACTGCATAGATCCCTCAAAATTGCCACCCAAGTGGATAGTGTTGTTAAGAAAGCATATGGTGTTTTGCCTTTCATTAATGGGGGATCGAGTTTAAGAGCCACGAGGTTCTGCTGCAGATCTACAAGTCCCTGGTGAGACCACGCTTGGAATATTCTGTCCAGCTCTGGTCACCCTAATATAGGAAACACACAGAGGCTTTGGAGAGTGTACAAAGAAGGTTTATCAGGATGCTGCCTGGACTGGACAGTTTGCTTATGAAGAAAGGTTGAATAAGCTCGGAGAGAAGGAGGAAGAGAGGAAACCTGATCGAGGTGACCAAAATAATAAGAGGAATAGATAGAGTCAATAACCAGAGACTTTTCCCCGGGGCAGGATTGACTGGTACGAGAAGTCATAGTTTGAAGATATTAGGAGGAATATATAAAGGAGACGTCAGAAGTAGATTCTTTATGCAGAGAGGTGTGAATGCATGAAATGCGTTGCCAGCTGTAATGGTGGAAGCAGAGTCACTTGGAACATTTAAGAGACTGCTGGACATGCATTTGGATAGCAGTGAGTTGAGGTTGCCAGCTGTAATGGTGGAAGCAGAGTCACTTGGGACATTTAAAAGACTGCTGGACATGCATTTGGATAGCAGTGAGTTCAGGGGTGCGCAGGTTAAGTTACGATATTTTACATTTGGATTAAATCTCGGCACAACATCATGAGCCAAAGGGCCTGTTCTGTTCTGTACTTTTCTCTGTTCTATGAATTCGAACAAAAAGCAAAGACTTTATAAATAAAAGCACGCACTACCAAGAAGCCAAGGTTACACACAGATGGAAGGAGAACTGGGTAATTTGTGTTAATGTTTTTTTTTATGTCGCAGTGTGAAGTGACCTGCAGGCGTGGAAACAAAATATGTGAAACCATATTAATGAAGATAAACCGCAATGAATGTGTCCAGAGGTTATGGTAAAATAAAATGCAGTCATTTCTACCATCTAAATAAGTTCCTTGAAACCTAAGAAAGAAAAACGTTTGCAAAGAAATTGCACAGATAACCAGAGTCATAGATTGAATAA
>NW_025132776.1:0-1155 GCF_004010195.1 Chiloscyllium plagiosum
TTGCTACTGCAAATTCCAAATAAATGAATCAATAAATTAGCTTTATTTCCACATGTACTCAAATGTATTCGACACTTGCAGCACCATCTGATTTGCACTCTTCAGTTACAGTATCAGGTACAATGCAACAACATCATCAACACACAGTTTCATCTGAGATATAGAGTACGTCGGCACAATCCATACAAACGGAATAGAGAAATGAAAAACAAAGTTATCTTGCATTCCGAATCACTGGTACTGCCTACAACTCTAAGAACATTTCACATGTCAGTGTAAACTGATCGAGATAGAAAAAACGTTCTTTTCCATCGCTAGCACTATATTACTTTAAGTTTCCCCCATCCTGACACTGACCGTCTTCGTCATGTCTTCCCAACTCTACAAACCTCCCTCTGGTTGTAATCTCCTCCAATTCCTATAATCCTTAGTTTGTAATCTCCTCTAATCGATAGAATCCTCGCTATCTTGTCAGATTCTCTGATTCCTAACACTCTCTATATCAGTGCAAACCTCTTCATTAACTTCACCCTTCCGACTCCATGTATACTCCCGATAGCAGTCGCTATCACCGGAAGATTCTCTGACCAAAACAACTGGCCATGTCTGTGTGTTTGCCCCAATTCCCCATGGTTCGTTACCTTTGTAATCTTATGCGTAAAACATGAAGCAACACCGAGCGTTATAAAAGACTCGGGCTAAGGTCAAAACATATTTGTTGGCCAGGAATGCACAACGATGTGGTTAACTTAAACCATCAGTGTCATGCATGCCAAATAATAGGTAAACCACAGGCGGTAATGAAACCAGCAGCTCTATTGCCAATGACCACATTTGAAGAACCTTTCACGTGGGTGAGAATTTATTGTGTAGGTCCCCTCCAAATAAGTAAAACTGGGAAATAGTCCTTGTTAACCGTAATGGGTATGACTACCAGATTTCCGGAAGCAATTCCAGAGTATTATGTGCAAAAAACGGTAGTCGAGGAGTTAGCAGCTTTCATCACACGGTATCGGCTGCCCAGGGAGATTCAGACGAACCAAGGGTCCAATTTTAATATGAGGCTGTTTAAGGAGGCCATGGATAGCTTAGGTGTACAGCACTTTAAATCCAGTGTTACCGTGTCAAGAGGATATGGTCAGGATTACTCGAATA
>NW_025132777.1:0-1155 GCF_004010195.1 Chiloscyllium plagiosum
TGTGCTGACACTGTCCGGGCACAGACTGATACAATACAGTGGATCCAATGCTGACACTGTCTGGGCACAGTCTGATACAGTACAGAGGACCTGGTGCTGACACTGTCCAGGCACAGACTGATACAGTACAGAGGACCCTGTGCTGTCACTGTCCAGGCACAGGCTGATACAGTACAGAGGAGTCTGTGCTGACACTGTCCAGGCACAGACTGATACAGTACAGAGGACCCGGTGCTGACAGTGTCCGGGTGCAGTCTGGTACAGTACAAAGGACTCTGTGCTGACACTGTCCAGGCAAAGACATACAGTTCAGAGGACCCTGTACTGAGACAGTCCAGGCAAAGACTGATACTGTACAGAGGGCCCTGTGTTGACACTGTCTGGGCACTGACTGATACAGTACAGAGGACCCTGTGCTGACAGTGTCCGGGAGCAGTCTGATACAGTACAGAGGACCCTGTGCTGACACTGTCCGGACACAGACTTATACAGTACAGAGGACCCTGTGTTGACACTGTCTGGACACAGACTGATACACTACAGAGGGCCCTGTGTTGACAGTGTCCGGGAGCAGTCTGATACAGTACAGAAGACTCTGTTCTGACACTGTCCAGGCACAGACTGATACAGTACAGAGGACCCTGGGCTGACACTGTCCAGGCACAGACTGATACAGTACAGAGGACTATGTGCTGACACTGTCCGGGCACAGACTGATACAGTACAGAGGACTCTTTGCTGACACTGTCCAGGCACAGACTGATACAGTACAGAGGACCCTGTGATAACACTGTCCAGGCACAGACTGATACAGTACAGAGGACCCGGTGCTGACACTGTCCGGGAGCAGTCTGATACTGTTCAGAGGACCCTATGTTGACACTGTCTGGGCACTGACTGATACAGTACAGAGAACCCTGTGTTGACACTTTCCAGGAGCAGTCTGATACAGTACAGAGGTCTCTGTCCTGAGACTGTCCGGGCACAGACTGATACAGTACATCGGACCATGTGTTGACACTGTCCGGTAGCAGTCTGGTACAGTACAAAGGACCCGGTGCTGACACTGTCCGGGAGCAGACTGACACAGTACAGAGGACCTTGTGCTGACACTGTCCGGACACAGACTGATACAGTACAGAGGACCCTGTGCTG
>NW_025132778.1:0-1155 GCF_004010195.1 Chiloscyllium plagiosum
GCTTATCATCAGGACTATTCAGACAATTAGGATGAGGGAATTCTGTTTGTGCTTTTTGCCAACAGAGAAGCACCAAATAAATCAACCAAATTCAGTCCATTTGAATTTGTTTTTGGGCATGAAGTGAGAAGACCATTAAAACTGATTAAGGAGACATTAGTAAGTCAGAATGTAGAGATCACATATTTGGACTATGTGTCAAAGTTTAGGGAATGATTAAATAGAGTTGGAGAGTTGGTTAGACAGCATTTAAAAGTATCACAGCATGCAATGAAACAGGAAATGGACATGGAATCAAAAATTTGCAATTTTGCTCTCGGTGATAAGGTATTAGTGTTATTTCCAGTAATAGGTGAACCTTTAAAAGCAAGTTTTAGTGGACCTTATCAAATTGAAAAGAAATTGAGTGAGATGAACAACTTGATAGGAACTCCAGACAGGAAGAAATCTCACAGACTGTGCTCTATGAATATGCTCAAAAGGTATTTTGAGGGGGAAGGAAAGCAAGAGGAGGAGGTATTAATGATTACAATACAGAGGGAAGAATCAAATTCAGAGGATTACGAATTGGATATTCCTCAAATTAAATTAGACAATGAGGAAGGTGCAAAAGTTGGGATAAATTATTGAGTTACTTTCCTGAGAAAAATTGAAATGACCTGAAAGTGTTATTAGTATTGCTATGACGTGGGGTAAACGCCCCCCCCCCCCCCCCCCACCCCCCTCACTAATTTTAACCTGTAACACAGAAATGATTTAAATTGTGCTGTAATCTGTTAAGATTTGAGAGGCAAAGAACTATCCCAAAACTTGATTGAAGTTTAGTATCTCGGGGCATATTGTAAACTGATTGGCCAAATTTGAATTTGATTTTTTGCCTCGTACCAACCCAGGTACTGCTAGCTGCTGGACCAAATGTTACATTGAGAATTCTCCAGCACTCTGTGTGCTTGTTAAGACCTAAAACTCTCTTAAAGGTACAGTACCCCTTACACTTTCATAACATTATCACATGGGGAGATATGCAGAAATAAACTGTGAAGTACTAAACTAATTGTGCATGATGTAGATATAGGAGATGCTGTTCTGATTAAGCGACATCCTTATAGGCAGAATGCTTTGAAGTTGGCACAGGTTCAGAAGAAGATAGAGCGC
>NW_025132779.1:0-1155 GCF_004010195.1 Chiloscyllium plagiosum
AGGGGATATACTGCACCCGGGGAAGGGGTGATACTGCACCCGGGGAAGGGGATATACTGCACCCGGGGTAGGGGTTACCTGCACCGGGGGAAGGGGATATACTGCACCCGGGGAAGGGGATATACTGCACCCGGGGAAGGGGATATACTGCACCCGGGGAAGGGGATATACTGCACCCGGGGAAGGGGATACACTGCACCCAGGGAAGGGGATATACTGCACACAGGGAAATTGTATACTGCCCCCGGGGAAGGGGATATACTGCACACGGGGAAGTGGATATTCTGCACCCGGGGAAGGGGATATACTGCACCCGGGGAAGGGGATATACTGCACCCGGGGAAGGGGATATACTGCACCCAGGGAAGGGGATATACTGCACACAGGGAAGGGGTATACTGCACCCAGGAAAGGGGTATACTGCACCCGGGGAAGGTGATATACTGCACCCGGGGAAGGGGATACATGCACCCAGGGAAGGGGATATACTGCACACAGGGAAAGGGTATACTGCCCCCGGGGAAGGGGATATACTGCACACGGGGAAGTGGATATTCTGCACCCGGGGAAGGGGATATACTGCACCCGGGGAAGGGGATATACTGCACCCAGGGAAGGGGATATACTGCACACAGGGAAGGGGTATACTGCACCCAGGAAAGGGGTATACTGCACCCGGGGAAGGTGATATACTGCACCCGGGGAAGGGGATACACTGCACCCAGGGAAAGGGTATACTGCCCCCGGATAAGGGGATATACTGCACACGGGGAAGGGGATATACTGCACCCAGGGAAGGGGATACACTGCACCCGGGGAAGGGGATATACTGCACCCAGGGAAGGGGATATACTGCACACAGGGAAAGGGTATACTGCACCCGGGGAAGTGGATATACTGTACCCGGGGAAGGGGATACACTGCACCCGGGGAAGGGGTTATACTGCACCCAGGGAAGGGGATGTACATCACCCGGGGAAGGGGATATGCTGCACCCGGGGAAGGGGATGTACACCACCCGGGGAAGTGGATAAACTCCCCACAGGGTAGGGGTTATACTGCACCCAGGGAAGGGGTAACACTGCACCCGGGGAAGGGGATATACGGCACCCGGGGAAGGGGTATACTGCACCCGGGGAAGGGGTTATACTGCAC
>NW_025132780.1:0-1155 GCF_004010195.1 Chiloscyllium plagiosum
CCTGCTGCTGCACTGCTCCTGTCCCTCACTGAACTGTCCATCCCCCAGTGTCCTCCACATTCATTCATTGTTTACCATCCTATTGTCCCAGTACTCCAGTCCTCCAGCCCCGCCCCCTCCACCCTATTGGGCAGCAACTGCTGTCAATCACCCAGGGTCCTATGTGACCTGGAGCATGCTCTGTAGGAGGGGCAACCAGTGCACGGGCGCTGTGCTGGCCAATTGTTGGCGTATGTGCAGTATGGGACAGTGCCAGGGAGGGAGGCTGTGGGTGTGTGGGATTAATCTGTCATTGAGCAGCTCACTCCTTTCCTCCTCTGGGAACAGGACCCAGGGGAATGGTCCCAGCCCTGGTATCGTGAGGAGTGGTCGGCGTATCAGTGGGGGGAGCATTTTGCAGAAAGTTATCAGAACTCGTGTGAAGATTCAGGAATGTTATGGAAAGGATCAAGGATGGGCCTGCAATTAAAGTTCTAATTTGGTTCATTTTAGTTCAACCAGATATGATTTGGCCAGTGTGTGCAGGATGGTTCTTATCAGAGGGTCGGTGTGGGGAAAATAAATAAGAGATTCAAGATTGGGAAAAAAAAATCAGTTTGGGTCTGACCAGGAAGGAAACCCTGGGAGGTGGGAGGAGGATTCACCAACACCCAGCAGGCTCTGATTCAGAGTAATAGACTTGATTAGATTAGATTTCCTACAGTGTGGCAACAGGCCCTTCGGCCCAACCAGTCCACACTGACCGTCGGAAGAGTAACCCACCCAGACCCATTTCCCATGGCCGATTCACCTGACCTGCACATCTTTGGATTGTGGGAGGAAACCGCAGCACACGGAGGAAACCCACGCAGACACGGGGAGAATGTGCAAACTCCACACAGGCAGTCACCCAAGGCTGGAATCGAACCTGGGACCCTAGTGCTGTGGGGCAGCAGTGCCATCGTGCCACCCCCTTTTTTTTTGGTTCTTAGCCTGCAGGAAGGAGCTAGGAAGCTGAATCCAAGGAGAGGAGAGAGAGTGTGAAAACTGAGTGTGGAGGAAAGGAGTGAGGAGATTGGTTTGGTCTTCCGTTAACGAGAGAGAAATTGTGAGACTGAGATTTAAAGCTTTGGGGCAACAAGCAAACTACAATTTAATACTATCATTGTCTTATAA
>NW_025132781.1:0-1155 GCF_004010195.1 Chiloscyllium plagiosum
ATCCAGAGTGTACAGGGTATGGACAGTGTACAGGGCATGGACAGTGTACATGGTATGGACAGTGTACAGGGTATGGACAGTGTACAGAGCATGGACAATGTACAGGGTATGACAGTGTACAGGGTATGGACAGTGTACAAAGTATAGACAGTGTACAGGGTATGGACAATGTACAGGGTATGGACAGTGTACAGAGTATAGACAGTGTACAGGGTATTGACAGTGTACAAAGTATAGACAGTGTACAGGGCATGGACAGTGTACAGGGTATGGACAGTGTACAGGGCATGGACAATGTACAGGGTATGGACAGTGTACAGAGTATAGGCACTGTACAGGGTATGGACAGTGTACAGGGTATTGACAGTGTACAAAGTATAGACAGTGTACAGGGCATGGACAGTGTACAGGGTATGGACAGTGTACAGGGCATGGACAATGTACAAGGTATGGACAGTGTACAGGGCATGGACAGTGTACAGAGTATGGACAGTGTATAGGGTGTAGACAGTGTACAGAGTATAGACACTGTACAGGGTATGGACAGTGTGCAAAGTATGGACAGTGTACAGGGTATAGACAGTGTACAGGTGTACAGGGTATGGACGGTGTGCAGGGTATGAACAGTGTACAGGGTATGGACAGTGTACAAGGTATAGGCAGTGTACAAGGTATGGACTGTGTACAGGATATGGATAGTGTACAATGTATAGACAGTGTACAGGGTATGAATGGTGTACAGGGTATGGATAGTGTACAATGTATAGACAGTGTACAGGGTATGAATGGTGTACAGGGTATGGACAGTGTGCAGGGTATGGACAGTGTGCAGGGTATGGACAGTGTACAGGGTATGGACAATGTATAGGGTATTGGCAGTGTGCAGAGTATGGACAGTGTACAGGGTATGACAGTGTACAGGGTATGACAGTGTACAGGGTGTGGACAGTGTACAGTGTATGACACTGTACAGGGTATGGACAGTGTACAAGGTATGGACAGTGTACAGGGTATGGACAGTGTACAGGGTATGACAGTGTACAGAGTATGACACAGTACAGGGCATGGACAGTGTACAAGGTATGGACAGTGTACAGAGTATGACAGTGTACAGGGTATGAACAGTGCACAGGGTATGGATTAATGGTGCTGGAA
>NW_025132782.1:0-1155 GCF_004010195.1 Chiloscyllium plagiosum
TAGTCTCAGCCCTACATGAGGGTCTCATCCCGGCCCTGTATAGTGCTCTTGGCCTGGCATGGTGTTCCCGGCCTGGCCCTGCATGGTGCTCTCGGCCTGGCCCTGCATGGTGCTTACAGCCTGGTTTTCCAATGTACTGTGAACCCACGAGCCACTGATTGAACTGTGATGAACTTTTACCTTTCTTTTTCTTCTTATTTTGAACTTCTGTCATTAATTTAGAAATGATGTGGGGGTGCTGGTGTTAGACTGGGGTGGACAAATTTAAAAATCACTCAATGCTGGGTTATAGTCCAACATGTTTATTTGGAAGCACTAGCTTTCGGAGCGCTGCTCCTTCATCAGGTAGCTATGCAACAGTTCTCCTTCAAGATCTTCCGCTCCACGCTTGCAGCAATGCGCTGGTACCTAACCTCTCTACAATCAGCCCTGCCTCAGCTGAGGGCCACACTCTCTCAGAATTGCAAAGGACCCACTCTGTACTACATCCTCAGGAGAATTCATACTCTCAACAAACAGTATTTCAATTCCATCTCAAACATCAAAAACTGTAAGTACAACAAAGATTTATCTACCCACGTCCATAACCAGTGCTCCTCAAACATTCCAGAAGATTCCCCTGGCCTCGGAATCTACTCAGACGCCATTAGCCATGCGGCTGATGCAGCTGCCACCCCCACGCTGATTGATGATGTCACTTCTGCTCCCATCATGGCCACTCCCACAACCACTTCCGCCCCGCACAATTCCTCATGCATTACATGTGATATCACTTCCGCCCCCTCACATCATCACTGATGCCACACATTCAGTGACTTCCGCCACCCCTGCTGCCGTGGTCACCACCACTTCCGCCCCCACCAGCGCCACTCACCTGCATTCTGCTGACACGCGCCCCACAGACCCCACTGTCACTATCCCCACCCACCAGAACCCCGAGGGGAACACTACCCCTGCTCATGACTCCACCCCCATTCCCCCACCATCACACCCACTCCAGTTACAGGTTCCGCCCCCAATCCCAGCTCCATACCCACACCAGATCCCAGCTCCCAGCGCTGCCGAGTTTTCACCATCCTTCCAGACCTTCCCCTCACTGAGGACGAATGATCAGTCCTCAGTAAAGGACTCACCTTCATCCCCCTCCGCCCACGC
>NW_025132783.1:0-1155 GCF_004010195.1 Chiloscyllium plagiosum
CTGATGAATATCGCGGGTTGCTTTCAACATCAATGGCCAAAGACCATTTATTGCACAGTAATATTTTGTCCTCGAACTGTTCTTCAGCCTGATGTTGCAATCATCCCTGGTCACTATCAGTGAAATGAGCGCCTGGCAAGGATCAATCTCGCAACGTCGGCAGCCCACACACTTCTAATCTGTTATAGAAGCACGGCAACCTGATCAATCGTCTCACTGGAGAGCTGACAAGAGAGGACGACCAACGGCTCCTGATCTTGCTACTGAGGCCATAAATCCAATTACTCAATTATTTGCTGTGGATCTGAAATGAAAATCAGCTTAGAGGTGGTTGTAATGAGAATGGATCATCGATCATATCGCATCAGGTTCAGGAAAAAGACAGAGAAAACTGGTGAAAAACAGATGTTACTGAATATAAGTTTACAGTGCCTTCCTGCGTTGATCACGGACAATTTTACATCGCCACTGTCATTGGATTTTCCTTCCAACAGTTTCAACTCGTCACAGAATTCGATTCACTGACACTTCTCCAAATTCCTTGGACAGTTCATATGACACAGTGACCCACATTGTACACGACGTCAACAATCTTCAGCATTACTACATCCAAGGGCACGTCGCATGGTTTGTATAAATAGGAGAGATGGAGCAACGTTATGCAGTGGCAAATTGAATTTCAGTTTAGATTAGATTACATTCCCTACATTGCGAAAACAGGCTCATCGGCCCAACCAGTCCACACGTCCGAAGAGTAACCCGCCCAGACCCATTTCCCTTTGACTGATGCATCTAACACTGCGGGTAATTTTGCATGACCAATTAATATGACCTGCTCATTTTTGAATTGCGGGAGGAAACCGGAGTACCCAGACCAAATCCACGCAGTCACGGGGAGAACGTGCAAACTCCACCCAGGCAGTACCCAAGTTTGGAATCGGATCTGGAGCACTGTTGCTGTGGGGCACCAGTACTAATCACTGAGCCACCATGCCACTGATGATGTAGATTTACACTGTCCTCATTATGTTAGTGTTTAAAAACCTGGGCCAGAAACAGCACAGACAGGAAGGAACATGAGGAGGCCACGCCTCCCGGCCCGGCCATTCAAATTCATCTTGTCTGAGCCAGCATATTAATGTCTTCTTTCAGCCT
>NW_025132784.1:0-1155 GCF_004010195.1 Chiloscyllium plagiosum
CTCCAGACCAAGGGACATCCTAGAAAAACTCCTCTGAACCCTTTCCAAAGCTTACACATCCTTGCTGTAATGTAGTGACCTGAACAGTAACCAATACCCCAGGTGTGGCCACCCACTAGTTTTGTACAGCTGCAGCATGATCTCATTGTTCCGAAACGCAATCCATCTACCAATAAAAGCTAACACACCAAATGCCTTCTGAACAAACTTATCAACTTGAGTGACAATTTTCAGGGATCAATGTACATAGAGACAGAGATCTCTCTGTTCACCGACACTACCAAGAATCTTACCATTCGGCCAGTACTCTGTGTTCCTGTTACTCCTTCCAAAGTGAATCACCTCACACTTTTCCGTAATAAACTCCATTTGCGAACTCTCAGTTTAGCTCTGCAGTTTATCTATGCCTCTCTGTTACCTACAACATCCTGCATCACTATGCACAACTCGACCAATCTTAGTGTAATCCACAACTTCACTCATCCATCCTTCAATGTCCTCATCCACGTCATTTATATAAATGACAAGCAACAATGGATCCAAAACACATCGTGGCGTTACCCCACTAGTAACTGAATTCCAGGATGTATATTTCCCATCAACCACTACTCTCTGTCTTCTTTCATTGAGCCAATTTCTGATCCCAACTGTGAAATTACCCACAATCCCATGCCTCTGTATTGTCTGCAATATCCTACCTTGGGGAGCCTTAACAAAATTAACAAACAAGCCTTACTGTAATCCAAAAACACTACATCAACTGCTTTACCCTGATCCACCTCATTGGTCACCTTCTCAAAGAACTCAGCGGTTTGCGATGCACAAACTACCCTTCAAAAAACCATGTTGACTATCCCTCATCAACGTATTCATCTCCAGATGGTTATAAATCCTATCTCTTATAAGCCTTTCCAAAACGTCACCCAGAATCAAAGTAAGGCTCACAGCTTGTATAATTACCAGGGTTTTCTCTGCTTCCCTTCTTGGACAAGGGGACAACATTTGCTATCCTCCAACCTTCTGACACTGTTCCTGTAGACAATGACAACATAAAGATCAAAGCCAAAGACTTGGCAATCTCCTTCCTGGCTTCGCAGAGAATACGAGGATAAATCATATCAACAGCTGAAAATGTGTTGCTGGAAAAGCGCAGCA
>NW_025132785.1:0-1155 GCF_004010195.1 Chiloscyllium plagiosum
TTGACTTAATGACTACCAGCCTCAGATTGATATTTTTGTTCACTATCTCCCCGGTTCCCACTGACCTCACCCCATACCCACACCTTACTAGGTATCCCCTCCCCAGTAGCTCAAGGAAGTGACCCTGCCAATATAGTAGATCCCTTTCAATTCAGGTGGATTCCATCCTTTATTTACAAGTCACATTTTCCCCAGATGAGATTCCAATGATCCAAAAATTTGAACACCTCTCCCCTGCACCAGCTCCTGAGTTGGGCATTTCTCTGCTCTATCATCCTATTCCTACCCTCAGTCGCTTGTAGCAGCGGGAGTAATCTAGATATTACTACCGGAGAGGACCTCCTTTCTAAATTCTTGCCTCTCTTCCTTATTTTTCCTTCGGAATCTCATCTCTTTCCCTTCCTGTGTAGTTAGTTCCAATGTGTAAGCCCCTTTGTGAATATCCTGCACTCTCTCCGTGATATCCTTGATCCTGACACCAGGGAGGCAACACACTATTCTGACTTCACTCTATCGACCAGACAGACGTCTGTCCATGCTGCTGACAAAGAGATTCGAGTTTTGTAATTTGTAAAAGGTGGACCTTCCAAATCGCGACTACCTCCATCTGAAACGACAAAGGCAGCTGCTGTCAGGGAACACCATCTTGATGTCGGACAAGTTCCCCTCTAAGGCACTCACCATGCTGACTTGGAAATAAAAGCACTTTCTTTCACTGTCACTGGATCAAGACCCTGGAACTCCGTGTTCATGGCATTGTGGGCAGCACATGGACAACAGCTGTTCCAGAAGGTGGCTCAACACCGCCTTCTCAAAGGGATGGAGAATAAATGCTAGGCTCAGCCTGCGACATCCACGTTCCAGGAGTGAATAAACAAAAACAGCTGGGGTCTCTCGTTGTGGCAGACAATACATCACAAGGTTTCTGTCTGCAGCATACATGACACTAAAATGTATCATCCACGACAAACTAAATCGAGTCCCAGAGATGTTGTCGCACACCTGGTCTGACTTTTGCACGGGCCTCCTGACCCAGAAATAAGCTCTGACACTGTGACGCAAGACTCTCTCCATGAGTTATTTTCTGCCTTCGTAAGAATGTTCCACTTATTCCATTTGTATGTTACATAGAACATAGAACATAGAAGAATACAG
>NW_025132786.1:0-1155 GCF_004010195.1 Chiloscyllium plagiosum
GACAGAGAGATGCAGGGATGAGGAGCACACACTTTCACCCTGTCCCCTGTTTGATCGGGATGTTGCTGCGGTGGGTGGTAGGAGGTAGGAGCGGGGGCAGTGGGATTAATCAGGAAGCTCTTTCTGAGTCAGCTGTTTTCCCTGGAGCGTCAGAGGCTGAGGGGTGACCTCATAGAGGTTTATAAGATCATAAGGAGCATGGATAGGGTAAATAGACAAAGTCTTTTCCCTTTGGGGTGGGGAAGTTGAAAACTAGGGGCAGATTTTTAAAGTGAGAGGATTAAAGATTTCAAAGGGACCTAAGGGGCAACCCTTGCCCACAGAGGGTGGTGTATACGAGGAATGAGATGCCAGAGGAAGTGGTAGATGTCAGTACAATTACAAGGTTTAAAAGACTTTTGGACAGGTACATGAGTAGGAAAGGTTTACAGGGATATGGGTCAAATACAGGCAAATGGGACTAGATTAGGTTGGGAAACCTGGTTAGCATAGACAAGGTGGGCCGAAGGGTCTGTTTCTGTGCTCTATGACTCTATGAACAGCCTCCTGCTGTGTGTAGGGGCCCAGGTTGTAACTGTTGGTTAAGAGGGGTCATGTGAGGTATATTTTGGTTGAGAATGAAGGTGGAGTTTGGTCTGTCCACGTGCTGATGACCCCACATTGGGGAGCTATGGCTATCAGGCAGCGAGAGACTGAGACCTCTTACCATATACCCAGGCCACCACCATACACTCCCAGAATGCCTGCCACAGCAGGGTGATGCCACTAGCAGAGTAATAGTCAAACAGCTGGAAGATGTACATGCCACCCTGCGGAGGACAGTAAAGCAGGAGTTAGACACAGCAACGGAACAGCACAGGGAGGCCATTCTGCCCCAAACTGCCCCACCAGTCAATTCCAGAGCCAGACCAGAAAGGTTTCACTCGATTTTGGTTTGAAACACGTTACACACCATGGACTGCAGCGGGTCAAGAAGGCAGCTCACCCCCACCTTCTCAAGGGGCAACTAGGGACGGGCAATAAATACTGGGCCCAGCCAGTGACCCCCACACCCCTCAACTGATCCACCTCTGATGAGAAACCGACATATACCAAAGTTAGGGCTTATGAAGAAGGGCTTAGGCCCGAAACATCGATTCTCCTGTTCCCTGGATG
>NW_025132787.1:0-1155 GCF_004010195.1 Chiloscyllium plagiosum
ACACTGCCCCAGGTTAAATTAATAGCTATGGCTAATATTTTAAGTTTAATCGAGACTTACCTCCAAAAACATATAATCAAGAAAGAATCCACTGTACCCACTACTGCAGCCTTTCTATTGGACAGACTTAAAACAATAATTAACTTATCTGATTCTGTGCTGTGAACTTTGCCCAACAGTTCCTCCAAGATTAGTTGGGAATTTCATTGTTCGTTAATTTTCCCAGATGCACTCCGATGTCCAGCGATACACGAATTCAAACAGCAAAGGCGGTAACTGTGCAGGTTTTTTCTCTCGCTCTCTCTCTCCTGCACTGTCCTCACCATGTGCTTCCTTTGTCTGCCCTGCTCCCTTTTAAAACTGGTGTTGTTTTGACATTTTATTTCCCAAAGTTCCAAAACAATGCAACAGCACAGAAAACAGTAATTGCTGCTCCTGGAATTCAAGGAAATCACCTCCAACACCGAAAAAACCTCAAAAAAAGGAGCAACACTTACAGCCAGAAATTTACCCCGTCCTCCATCTTGGATTACCCAGAATGGATTGATCCACCTTTATGCGTTTCAAGACGTCCAGCACATCCTCCTCTGTAAAATGGATATTTTTCAGGATGTCAGTGTCTAATTCCCTACCATCTTTACCTACGTGCCCATCGGAATCCATTGGCAGCAGGAAACTCCAAAACCACTGCAGATCCTGAAGAAGATGAGTCACAACCCCAACATAGCTGCATTTCCCACAATTTCGAAATACACAGGCAGTTGGCTGCGAGAACACAGGAAGGAGACAGGCAGGAGGCTGAGGGAACACAGCAAAGACACAGGCAGGAGGCTTGGAGAACACACCAAGGAGATAAGCAGGAGGCTGAGGGAACACAGGAAGGAGACAGGCAGGAGGCTACGAGAACACAGGAAGTAGACAGGCAGGAGGCTGAGGGAACACAGCAAAGAGACAGGCAGGAGGCTGAGGGAACACAGGAAGGAGACAGGCAGGAGGCTGCGAGAACACAGGAAGAAGACAGGCAGGAGGCTGAGGGAACACAGCACGGAGACAGGCAGGAGACCGAGGGAACACAGCAAGGAGACAGGCAGGAGGCAGAGGGAAAACAGCAAGGAGAAAGGCAGGAGGCTGAGGGAACACAGCAAGAAGGCAGGC
>NW_025132788.1:0-1155 GCF_004010195.1 Chiloscyllium plagiosum
TGTTAATATAGGAGCATTTATATCAGTTACCGAGATGGATTTATCGCTTACCACCCCTACCATTAAAATGAGAGCAGTTGGAGGGGGAACCGAGGAAGCTGGATGAAGTGCACCTGCCCCGATGGAGATTGGCAATGTGATAAAATGTATTCAGATACAGGGGTGTGAAACTGAGGAAGGGAACATTCTGGGAGTTACCATGTTAGATTAATGCAGAACACCTACTGACATAAAGGCCTGAACTATAACATGGGGACATTCTAGCCAGGATTGGGACAGGAAGAACTGAAGAGCTTATATCTCCTGAGAAGTTGCATTGCAGGGAGACTGTGGCAGTCAGGGAATCTGACGAGATTTAGCAAGGACCTATTCAGCGGTGTGGGTAACTCAAACAGGAATGTGGGTCATTATCTGTCGACCCTGTAAAGATGAAGGGCCCTCTCACTCCCAAAACAAAAAGGATCTCACCAAAGCTGGAAATGAGGACGCAGTAATTGTGACAGGAAAAGACTTAGAGAACTAGAGAATAGTCGGACTGACATTATCCAAGACTAATTCACCGAAGCTGGACGGCACCTCCCACCTCACTATTGATTCTACTTCCTTAAACAATTATACCACTAAAGTATATCCGACAGTAGGGAACGCCTCCGCTGTATTAAATGGATTGAAATTACAACAGATACTGTCTCAGTCCTTGACATTGTGATTGGGTTCTGGTACATACCTGTGGACCTGGAGTCCCAGAATAAGCTGGTGTTTCCTGCCTGAGGAAAACAGTACACGTGACATGGTTACCTCAGGTTTCCCTCAATATTAGTATACAGTATTAGTACACCAATATAAGTCAGATGGAGT
Organism: Chiloscyllium plagiosum; assembly: GCF_004010195.1. Lineage (NCBI taxonomy): Eukaryota > Metazoa > Chordata > Chondrichthyes > Orectolobiformes > Hemiscylliidae > Chiloscyllium > Chiloscyllium plagiosum. The sequence continues at coordinate 859 of NW_025132788.1, forward strand.
AAGTCAAATTGATCTTCCCAACACCACATCGCCTCAGTTGGTGAGAAAGAACATATCCGGATATTAAACAGAGTATTGGGTCAGTTTAGGCAGGCAGTGCTTAAAATTAAACCACAGGGCGTGCAGCTGGGAAGGTAGGGAGAGACGTACCTGGAACATCATATCGGAGAGATCAAATCAGGAAGGGAGAGGGGACAGTCCCAGCTGACTGAAAGATTAGGATTTTAAAAATACCCACTCACATTCCGTAAAGGGGGTAAGACGAACTCTATGTATGTTTACTATTTTCAGCATTTT
>NW_025132789.1:0-1155 GCF_004010195.1 Chiloscyllium plagiosum
TTATATGCAATAATATCAATGAGCAAGTTAGACCAAGGAGAACCAAAGGAGATCTGTTTGGGTTTCCAGAAGGCCTTTGACAAGTTGCCACACAGGAGGTTGCTAAACAACATAAGAGCCCATGGGGTTTGGACAGAGAGTGGAAATAAATGGGTCTTTTGCAGGATGGCAGCTGGTGCCTTGTGCAGTTCAGCAGGGGGCAGTGTTGGGACCTCAGCTATTCATGTAACAATTAATTATATATTAACGATCTGGGAAAAGGAACTGAGGGCATTGTTCCTAAATTTGCTGATGACACAAAGATGAGGGGAGGGACAGGGAGAGTTGAGGAAGCAGGGAGGCTGCAGAAGGACTTGGAAAGACTCAGAGAATGGGCAAAGAAGTGACAGATGGAATACAAAGTGGGAAAGTATGAGGTTATGCCCTTGGGTTGGAAGAATAGAGACTCAAACTGTTTTCTAAATGGGGAAATTTGGAATTCTGAAAGAGAAAGGGGCTTAGGAGTCCTCTTACAGATTTCACTTAAGGTTAATATGTAGGTTCAGTTGGCAATTAGGAAGACAAATGCAATGTTAGCATTCATTTCAACTGAGTTAGAATACAAGAGCAGGTGTGTAGTGAACAGTTTTGGGACCTGTATCTAAGGAGGGATATGCTTGCATTGGGGGAGATCCAGAGGAGGTTTATCAGAATGACCCTGCATTGGGGGAGATCAGAGGAGGTTTATGAGAATGACCCTGGGGGTGACAGCGTGGTCTGTTGAGGAGAGATTGAGGACTGTGGATGTGTACTTGATAGAGTTCTTAAGGATATGCGGAGATCACATTGAAACTTACAGAATACTGAGAGGCCTGGATAGAGTGGGCGGGGATGAGATGTTTCCACCAGTAAGAGAAACATGGACCAGAGGACACAGCCACAGAATTTAGGGATAATCCATTAGGGCTGAGATGAGGAGGAATTTCTTCTGTCGGACGATGGTCAATCTGTGGAACTCATGCTGTGGAGGTGAAGGTATTGAGTGTGTTTCGGATGGACATTGATAGGTTCCTGATTGGGAAGGCGATCAAATATAATGGGAAGAAGGCAGGAGAATGGTCGTGAGAAACACATCAGCCATGCCCAAACGGCACAGCAGACTTGATGGGGTGAATG
>NW_025132790.1:0-1155 GCF_004010195.1 Chiloscyllium plagiosum
ACAGGGAATTATTGGAATTTGTAACAAAGACAGTCGGACATTTGAAAAAGGATTCAACTTCCCTATCTCACCATCTCATTGGCGGTGGGGTCACAAACGAGGCTGACACTCTCCCACTCTCAGGGGAGTCTGTGGTTGGCTGTATGTGGCCTTCCACACTTGGGGCAGAAGGTGGCCGTGGGATGGGGATGGGTGGGACGTTGGTGTGACAGCGCACTCCTTGTGCTGTTTGCTCCTGGATTCCCCTTTCTCCCCACATCAAGTGTCCAGCTGCTCAACGCCGTCCCAATGCTCCTCCCCCACTTTGGACAGTCTTGGCTCAGTAATTCCCAGGATTTACCAGACTTCATTAAGCGATGCGCAGAAGACAAAAAAAACCTAACAATTCTGAAGAAGCCAATGCTTTAGAAATATGGAAGTATTTGTTAAAGGGATCGTAATGGGTCTACTAGCAGGAGGAGTGCAGTAGGAAGGGGAAACATTGTCAGGGTTTAATCAGATGATAGGAACAGGGAGAGTTGAAGGTGCTGGAGGTAGTGAGAGTGTTACAGAGAGGGGCAAGGGCCTGAACGGTGTTACAAAGCCAGTACGGATTGCTGCGCTGGAGGGGATTGCAGTGGTAGGGAGGGACATGTATTTTTTATGTATTCATTCATTCGATAAGGATGTCACTGATTGAGTCAGCATTCTTTGCCCCACAGCTAATTTCCCAGAGGGCAGCTCAGAATCAGCCATATTGCTAAAGGTCTGGAGTCACACGTGAGCCATGGTGTCAGATGTCAGGTAACAATGTCAGATGTCCTTCCCTAAAAGACAGACGTGAACCAGTTAAGTTTTTCCAGGTAATCAACACTATTTTTATGGTGGCCTCACTAATGTCCTGTACAGATATAACATGACATGACATCCCAACTCCTAATCTCAATGCACTGACCAATGAAGGTAAGCATCCCAAACAACTGCTTCACCAACCTGTCTACCTGTGACACCACTTTCAAAGAACCTTTTACCTGCATCCCTGGGTCTCTGACTGTACAAGTCCAGCTCTGGTCAGCTTTACCAGAGTGCAACACTGTGTATTTCTCCACTTGCTATTCCAAAACTCACTGGCCCACTCTCAGTTAATCCTCTTCAATATCCACTTTACCACCACTT
>NW_025132791.1:0-1155 GCF_004010195.1 Chiloscyllium plagiosum
GACCCTACACCAGCTCCCCAGGCACGCATTCATCAGACCTGTCTTTCTATTTCTATCCTGAATAAGTCATGGCACTGGGAGTAATCCGGAGATCATGAAACTTGAGGTGCTATTTTTTTAACTTCTTATGTAAACTTCCTATACACATTCCACAAGACCTCATTCCTTTGTCTTCATATGCCAATTGTGCCGATGTGCACAATGACTTCTGGCTATTCTCTCTCGCCTTTCAGAGTATTCTTCAACCCCTTAGATATATCCTGGATCCTAGCACATTGCAATTTCGATTTCTTCTGCAGCCACAGCATCTCCTGTCTTTCCCTCTCGCACTTCAGTCTCTGAACAATATATATATGCCATGAGACAGCATCTGGCAACGGTAGGCTGGGAAGAAGTACCTGTAGTTGCGTACAAATTCGTAACATACTACAAATGAGAAATAAACATTTGCTGATGAGTTTGTTAAAAATCTATCGCATTTGTGTCTTTGTAGAAATGTATCCACCATTGGCACCTGGTGTGAATGTTGTAGGGTGACTACACACCGACAGCAATCTGGTTGACTCTCCGAAATTGACATCTGAAAGGGAGTAGCAGGCCATTCAGTTCAAAGGCAGGTAGCGGTCGGTAAGAAATGCTGAACATCCAGAAACATTCCACAAGTGAATAAAAAACAATACAATTCAATTAGGCCCTATTGGAACTGTGCTTGGAGCAGTATCCAGGCGAAACATGTCCACAGGTTTTTGGACAGTGATTTTAATTGACAGAGATGATACTGGGACAGGATTGAGGTGATAGGCGCTTTCCAAATTCAATAGAAAAATGTGAAACATTGGAAAAGCCTGGGGATTTGGATAAAAGAAAGCAAAAAGGAACAAGAAGGGACAACGTTTATCTTGAACTGCGCATCAGCAAATAGGTTTGTGACAGGAAATTATGTTCAAAAGGTAAATTTTGATGTTCCTTTTTCGAATGAAGTAAGGATCTGTAATGAGATAGATGGGCGTGTGACACAGAGATAAAAATACATTTTGTAAACAGACAAAAATGGTTACGGGGTGAATTAAAGTTGGAACATTAATATTCAATGATGCACAAACGTGCGGGAAATCAGGAAAAATGGGAAAGCAGGATGGGTAACCCTGACGGTAA
>NW_025132792.1:0-1155 GCF_004010195.1 Chiloscyllium plagiosum
TCCCATTTGCTGGTTGCAAATGTAAAGTCTCTGTCAGGCTGAAAAAAGGAAGCTCTCGACTGAGAAATGAGTGAGCTTAACTCAGATCCTGAACAACAGCACAACAGAATGGAGTGATATAAATCAGAAACAGTATTAATACAGGGCAGCCTTAATACTGCAGCTAGCACTGAGTGCAGCCAGCACAGAGGGGAATGCTGAGAAGTTTGGTCCATGTGGGAGTTCGGTGAACTCGGGGAAGGAATCTACCTTTGCTTTTCCAAACTGATTTGGAACTGTCACTTCAGCTGCTGGGAGCCTGCACATGCACTTGGTTTGAATGAAGCAAAATGATAAACAAGAGAATAGGAGTCTGGTAAGCAGAGCAGCTGGGAATTGTTTAGTATGAGGGACTGTCTAAATAGACTGCTTCAGGACATGTCCATTAGGGAGGGTTAATAAATGGAAAGTACTGAAACTTCAAAACAGAGATTGAAGACAATTACTGGTCCAATGAAGGAATGGATATTTTTCATTTGTAAGTGAGATCAATATATTTATTGAATTGAACTGATTCAGCGTAAATACATCTGTAGTGAATGTATAAAACTACAGGAACTCCCACTTGGAGGCTGAGTTGAAAAAAATGATACATTCGGGAGGGGTAGAGATACCTGGAGACTTTGTTCCAGATGGAAGTTATAGGCCTCAGGTCTGTACAGTTCAATCCATCGTGTAGTAAAGGGCAGGAGGTTATGACCCATGAGGGAAGCAGATGGGAGTTGGAGAATACAGTGGGACAGGAAAACCCCTCACTCTTCTCAACTCCAGTGAGAACAAGGCCAGCCTTTTCAACCTTTCCTCATTGCCTGTCCTCGGATGCTGCCTGAACTGCTGTGCTCTCCCAGCACCACTGATCCAGAATCTGGTTTCCAGCACCTGTAGTCATTGTTTTTACCTCGTGCATTATCACTTGCTCACTGCTCCCCTTTTACATGATAGTGGAGAGAGAACGCTTGCTGGTGCAGTTTTTTTTAATCATCTCAGGATATTGAAAGTTGTGAGCACAGTGCAGTCACTTTCACAGACAAGATGGAGAGGTCCCACAGACAGGAAACAAATGACGAGATAAATCTATTCATCGAGTCATAGAGATGTACAGCATGGACACAGACC